>NC_052956.1:31460459-31598149 GCF_013358895.1 Oreochromis aureus | reverse complement strand
TTCACAATAAAACAGGAAACATGAATTACTAAACAAGAACGCAGACTCAACACTGAGAGACAGAAAACACATGGAACTCAAACAATACATGAAACCACAAATCCTTAAACACAGAAACAAGAAACTAATAATCATCACCATCACAAGAGAATACGAAAACAATCCATCATTCAAAATTAAACCAAACCATAACTCAAAATACTGGGTCCAACGGACCCAGAACCGTGACACTCCAATACCACCTGACAAATTCATCACATGCAACATCATCTGTTCCCAATAAATGACAATCAAATTAGAGGATTGCTGTTGTGAAACATTGGAAGGGATGTAGTGCCCAAAAGATGGGCACAAGTACAAGGGAACATATTACCAGAGATCTAAAACCAGGCACATTGGACAATGAGGCTAGTGTCGCGCTGACCTAGTAGGTGTGGCTGTTGCTCTTCTCTTCCTCCTCCTGCACTACCTGCTCTGCGCTGCTGCTGATTAGACCTGATGCGTGCTGCTCCACCAGGTGAGCTGAATTAGAGCAATCAAGGGCGGGCGTGCCTAGTAAGCCTTAAAATGCATGCAGCAGTCATTTGACCGGAGAGCGACATACAGAGGACAGCAAACAAGGCAATCCACTTGCCACTGTGAGGAAGACTTTGGACTAGACGGGCTATCGGTTTTTCACCTATTTACCTACTACCTATCTATCTAGCAAAACAGCTACCTACCTGAATGAAGCTGAAACTTGTCAAAAATAAATGGAGTGAAATCCAAAGTCGGGTCTTTTCAAGTGTAGGCTCCTCACAGACACAGAAGACTTGACAGTGAAAAACCGGCCTGGCCAGTAAAGAAACCGGCCTTGACCAGTGAAGACTCCACAAAAGCTCACCACAAAGACGGAGAAGACTCCACCTGGGGGCCTGGAGGAAATCACAACTTGCCGTTTGCCTGTCCCACCAATAACCAAGGAAGCAGCATGGCTGAGTCCAAGTCACTCGAAGAGCTGAAAATACAGCGAACCACTGCAAAGAGACTGTTTTCCAGACTCACCAACCATATAAGAAGGACCCACATGGATATGTCTGTAGAGGAGCTGCAGGATTCCTTCAAGAGACTCACAGCAGAGGGCTCCAAAGTGATTGACGTGAATGAGGAGCTTGAGGCCGCCTACATCACGCAGTGTGAAGCAGAGGGCACACCGGAGCTGATGGGCCAACAGAGAGCAGACGTCGAGAAAACGGAGAAAGAATGTGAGCAGAAGTTGGAGGAGGCGAAGCACCTGATCAGAGAGACCCTGTGGACATCATATGGTGAAAGAGAACTGACCCGTGCTCTAAAATCAGCAGAAATGGAGTGTGAGAACGTCTCATCCACTCAGCCTGATACGCCCCTGGAGGTATATGATTTTATGCTCCACCACCTAGAAGAACTGGTGAAGAAAGCTAAGCAGGCACACCAGACATGGAACCGCTGGGCTCCACCTGCTGAGAGGCGGATTGTGATCGTCGACTAATGGAGCTCGAAACCTGCCTTCCAAAGCTGGTGTCAGGAAGGCAGCCCTGATCAAAGCAGAGAGAATTAAAAGGGATGCCGACCAAGCAGTTGTCACAGTCCGCAACGCAGCCCCAGTCGCAGCCATAAAACTGAAAGCCACCGCTTTACCAAAGTTCACCGGCAGCCAGCGTGAGTTCTACAGATGGCGGAAGGAATGGGAGGCTTTGCAAAAGCAAGGTGAACCAACCGGGTCCATGGAAGTAAAGAAATTCCAACTTCTCGATAGCCTCGATGATAAAGTGGCCAAAGATCTGCGCCTGTCCACATACACCTCGGCAGATGAGATCTTCAGAGTCCTTGAGAACCGCTTTGGAAACCAAGCCACCATCGCCATTGAAATCATTGAGGAGCTTCAAGCTATCCCTCCTGTCCGTAGCAACCAGCCTAGAAGAATAATAGAGCTTATCCACGCAGTCGAAAAGGCCCTCTATGACTTGAATGAGCTGGATAAAGCAAACGCCATAAAGAACCTATTAGTAATAAAGTCTATTGAAAGCAAGCTGCCTGAGTCCCTAAAGAAAGACTGGCTTACCCACGCTGCTGATCCAAAAAATGCTGTGACTCATCAGAACCGGTTTGACAAGCTGCTCGCCTACCTCCAATCTCAAGAGTCCATCTACGAGCAGTTAGACCAGCTGAGAGACATCGACCCTGCCAAGGAGAGAACAAAGTTCCCAACAAAGTACGCCCGTACCAAGTCAGTCAAATCCAGTACTGATCCAGCAGGCTGCATCATCTGTGGGGACCCAAGCACAAGAGGAAGCTCTACATCTGCAGACGGTTTAGAACCAACACAAAGTTACAGGAGAAAAAGGATGCAGTGCAGCAACTTGGAGCCTGCGAGAGGTGTCTCGAGATCCACAACGAACCCTGCAGAAAGACTACTTACCTGTGTGGAAAGCCAGAGTGCAAAGACCAGCATCATTACCTTCTTTGTCCCCTGCCACGACCCTTATCACAAAGGCCCAAGTCTGGTCCAGTGAGAGCTGAGGGAGGAGGTACACAGAGGTTCAAGAAGAGTTCATCTCTAAACTTTCACCAGAGCTAGCACAGCAGTGTCGGGAAAGCTTTCTGCAACGCCGCATCACGAGCCTTCAACTCCATGGCAGCGGAGAAAGGTCTACTGGAGGAGACTGGTCTAAAAGAGTACCCTGTGATTCTGATGCTCCTTTGCGTCATCGCCAATGATGGGCAGAGAATTGGGACACCAATTGATCTAGCATCTGACACAAACTACATAACCCACAGGGCTGCAAGTAAGCTCAACCTTCGCAGTGAAGACGTCATGCTTGTCATCCAGGGTGTCGGAGGTATGAAGGTATCTGTGGCAACCAAGCGCTACCTTCTCAAGATCCGTGTCAACACCTCAAGAGGAACTTTAAGACCTCACCAGTTAGTCTGCTATGGTCTTGACAAGATTGCTGAAGTGGAAAGACATGTTCCACCTCAGAAGCTACAGAAGATCTTCCTGACGTCCCTCTCCAAGACCTCATCAGACCCAGAGAGATCCAGCTTCTAATCAGCCATAAAGAAGGCCAGCTGGTGCCCCAAAAGATCCGCTCCATCGGTGACCTGGTGCTCTGGGATGGTCCACTTGGCAAGACAATCGGGGGCACGCATCCAGACCTCTTTGAGGAAGTCACCTTGATGGCCCACACCTCCAAGACTCACTTGCAAGATCAGTGAGAGCTGCTGCATTCAAGTACCAAGAGTTCACTAAAGACCTAGCTTCCTGTCAGCGTCCTGATCACCCTGAGACTCTATCCACCACAGCTACCAGCAGCAGAGACTTTCTGAAGTGGTGGAGGTGGGGGAAAGCATCGGTGCCGCTTGCCAGCCGAGATGTGGAGGGTGTCGTTGTGGGAACTGCCAGCCAGGGGTAAAGAAATGACGCTCGCAGAAGAGAGGAGATGGAGATCGTGAGAAATGGCCTGAATTATTCAACTGGAGATGACCACAGCAGTGAACCGCATTGGCATGCCAAGTACCCATGGGTAGAAGATCCAGCAACCTTGCCAAATAACAGGAAAGCAGTAGAAGCAACATTCATCAGAACTGAGATGAAGCTATCGAAAGAACCTGAGTGGAGGACAGCCTATGCTGCACAAGTTCATGAGATGGTAAACCGCAGAGCTGCAGTGAAGCTGTCCAAAGAAGTCCTGCAGAGTTGGACTGGGCCAGTATGGTATATAAGCCACCTCATTGCGCCAAATCCACACTCGGTCTCTACCCCAGTGAGGTTGGTGTGGAACAGCAGCCAGAAGTACAGAGGCCTCAGCCTGAATGATATCCTCATCAAAGGTCCTGATGTCCTGAACCCCATAAGAGCTGTCCTGCTGAGGTTCCGAGCTGGTGTCTACGCCGCCCTTGGTGACATCCGCAAGATGTACAACTCCGTCTGGCTGGAAGATCGAGAAGTCCACTTGCACAGATTCTTGTGGCGTGACAAAGAAGATGCAGGCATAGAAGACTATGCCATAACAAGAGTCAACATTGGAGACAAACCTGCTGGTTGCATAGCCCAAGTCGCCATGAGAGAAACTGCAAACCTACCTTCATTCAGTCACTTCAAAGAAGAGAAGCGTGTGCTGGAAGAAGATGCTTATGTCGATGATATCCTGACATCACACAATGACCTCGACCATCTGAGATGCCTAACAGCCAACATTGAGCATATCCTGAGAGCTGGAGGGTTCTACATGAAGCCTTGGGTCTACTCCGGTCAAAGTGGGAGGGAGGAGGCAAAGAAAGAGTTGCCTCGATCAGAGGCAAAGACCATGATCCTGCCAAACCAGCTGACAGAAGATGACAACAAAGCCCTTGGCCTTGGCTACACCATCAATGATGACAAACTTCATGTCATGGTTGCAGTGAACTTTTCAAAGACAAGGAGGAAAATGCGCCTTGGTCAAGACCTGCTCAGAGAAGAAGTCAGAGAGCGAACACCTGATCCACTAACCAGGCGAGAACTGCTAAGCCAAGTCTCCGGCCTATATGACCCACTCGGTCTTGTGACTCCTGTCAAACAGAAGGGTGCCATCCTGGTAAGGAGAGCTTTCAAGAAGCAAAAGCAAAATACTGCCTCGAAGACACATGGGACGCAGCCTTGTCTGAAGGTCTCCGAGAAGATGCCATAAAGCTTCTGGAAGAGTATGCTGACCTGAAGAAACTGCATTTCACTAGAGCCCTGACTCCACCAGATCCCTGTGCAGAGCCCAGTGCCATCACGTTCTCTGATGGCAGTGAACACGCATATGGCGCAGTGATGTACCTTCGCTGGAGTTGCAGCCATAGTGTCATCGTGAGACTAGTAGAGTCTAAAGCCAAACTGACGCCTCTCGACCATAAAAGCGATCCTGTTAAAGCAGAGATGTGTGGCGCCGTCTTTGCTGCCCGTCTGAAGACCTACTTCCAGAGGCACTGCAGAATCCAGGTCAAAAAATGGTACCACTTCGTCGACAGTCAGACCGTCTTGGGTGCAATCCAGCGTGACAGCTACGGTTTCCAGACCTTCTTCGCAAACCGTGTTGGTGAGATTCAGAGTAGCACTGATGTCCAAGATTGGTGGTGGATTCCCGGGTCAGCAAACATTGCAGACATTCTCACCAGAGGGGCCAGTCCAAATGCCCTAACCGAGGACTCCGAGTGGCAGTCGGGTCCAAAGTTTCTCCAACTTCCTGAAGATGAGTGGCTGAAGAAATCTGCCAGAGAAGTCACTGCCCAAGCTCGAGAAAAGGTCACAACGCTACAGAAAAAGGCTTTTGTTGCAGTCCTTACCAGAATCCACACCAATGCAGCTCAAGACTCAGCACACGTAGAGTCGAGAAGACCACTGGCAGGAGTAGCAACCCAACAGCTAATCGACTAAAAGGCGATTCAGCAACCTGAGAAGGCTGATTGGGACCGTGGCGTGGATCTGGTGGGTTGCCAAAAAGTTCATGAGATCCAAGACCAGAGACCAAGAAAAGTGGGAGGTAGTACCATCTTCGGGTGTCCTCACAGTCAACGAGAGACGAGATGCTTTTCGAGACCTTTGCCTAGCAGCACAAGAGGCGTCAACTTCCCAAGCACCACAACAGACAGACTAGTTGTTTACAGAGACCAAACAAGTGGACTTCTAGTCTGTGGTGGCAGAATCCAGACCTTCAAAGAAGACCGCAGAGCCGTTCCCCTTACCATTCCAAGCCTGGTTATCCACCCTCCTTGCCAGAGAAGCACACAGCGAGGGACATGACGGAGTGGCAGGAACCTTACTGCGGATGAGAGAAAGAAGGCTTGGGTTGTCAGAGGAAGAATTATTGCCCAAAAGGTCGTGGACCAGTGCATCATCTGCAAGAAGACAAAGGCAAGAATCTGTAAGCAAGTAATGGGAGACTTACCTGAAGAGAGGTCAAATCCTGCTGCACCATTCGAATTCACATCTGTCGACTTGTTTGGACCCTATCATGTGAGGGATGATGTCAAGAAAAGAGTGACCATGAAAGTTTGGGGAGTTGTGTTTTGCTGTATGGCAAGCCGAGCCATTCATGTCGAACTAGCAAACACACTATCAACAGAGAGCTTCCTGCTTGCCTACCAGAGGTTCACACTGTCCGAGGCCATCCCGGAAAATCTGGTCAGATCCTGGCACAAACTTTGTCGGCGCCAAACCTGTGCTAGAAGAAATGTATGCTTACCTGAGACAACAAAACAAGGAGTCGCTTGAAGAATACTCTGCCAAAATGAGACAACCTGGGCATGGAAGATTCTTCCCGCTGACTCACCTCACCGAAATGGGGCCGCATGAAGCCGCTGTCAGAGTTACAAAGAGAGCTCTTCATCACGCTTGGCAATGTAGAGGCTCTTGCCTTCAGTGAGTTTCTGACAGCACTCCAGCTAGCTGCCAACCTTGCAAATGAAAGACCCATTGATGCCAGAATTCAGAGCTGAGAAGATTGCATTGACTACATCACGCTGAATAATCTGTTGCTTGGTCGAGCCACACAAAGTGGGGACTTCAAAACGATCGACTTCACAAATTATCCTTTCAAAAGGCTGAAAGAAGTACAAACCACGGTCAACAACTTCTGGAGGTCCTGGAGCCAACTCACTGGACCAAATCTGTTCATCCATGATAAGTGGCATACTGCAGAGAGAAACATTGCTGTTGGAGACATAGTTTGGCTCTGCGACCAAACGCCTTAGAGGGCAGTTCAGACTCGCAAAAGTCATCAGCGTGAATCCTGATTCCAGAGGGATCGTTCGGGATGTGCAGGTGAGGGTCTCTCCAAGTTCCAGCATTGCAGTCAAGAGTCCAAAATCTGCTACCAGAAGTCCTGAGCTGAGCACCATTTTACATCGGGACATCCGACGTCTTGTGGTCCTTTACCGTGGAAGATCAAGCCGGGGACCAGCCCACCTGAGTGCGATCTTTCCATGCAGTGCTGAGGAAAGATCGAGTGGGAGGTGTCGCGCTGACCTAGTAGGTGTGGCTGTTGCTCTTCTCTTCCTCCTCCTGCACTACCTGCTCTGCGCTGCTGCTGATTAGACCTGATGCGTGCTGCTCCACCAGGTGAGCTGAATTAGAGCAATCAAGGGCGGGCGTGCCTAGTAAGCCTTAAAATGCATGCAGCAGTCATTTGACCGGAGAGCGACATACAGAGGACAGCAAACAAGGCAATCCACTTGCCACTGTGAGAAGACTTTGGACAGGTGTTTTCACCTAAACTTCTATCTATTTCAGACTGAAACTTGTTTTTTTCTATTCTAGACTTTGTCAGACTTTTTTTTCTATTCTAGACTTTGTATGATTTACATACAAATCTACTATGGTCATCCCAGACTCAAAGATTGAACAGCAGGTAGGTGGAGCTACTCTCCTCACAAATGTTCTGATTGCAAGGACCAGGACTGAGGGCCAAACTGAGGGGCTGTGCTTTAATCATTATGAAATGATTAAAGATTAATTTGAACAAGGAATCATGCAAAGCTGCTCTAGTAGGGTCCAAGAATACAGAGCTGAAAATGTCCCTGTAGCAGGTTCTCTACAATAATCACAGAGCAGGAAGCTTGTTAGTAGTACACACACAATTCTTTACTATAAAGCACACAGGAAAAATTCTTGCTCTGCAAACTGACTGAGTCCATAGCACTGACTGCTTCCATACTTCCATTCACAGCGCAGCCACCTGCTTCATCACCCTTCCTCCAGCCCACCTACTATATCTGGGGAGAGAGTAAAAAGCAGATGAAAGACAGGTGTGCCATTCTCCCCAGCTGGTTCCACATTCTCAAACATCCTACCTCACCTCTTCCTCTTAAAGCTGGGCCAACAAACTATACCCTGCTGCCACAGTTCCCTTTAAAGAAACGTGTACAGGATTCACATAAAGAAATGACTCATCCTTTACATCCTAATCTTTTGAGGACCTTTTCTTGCATCAAGAAAAACATAAGCTGAGGGTGGAATAAAGATATGGTGAATAACAAAATGAATATGAATTATTATCTTATATCACAGTTTTTTTTCATTTTTCTAATTTTCTTTTTTTGTCTAAATTTTAATGGGTCATATCATCAGGTGGGATAACCTAGTCAAAACATGTTAAATCATATGAAAGATCTTTCCCTGCAGTTTGATAGCAAGCTGATCTTCCAGCCATTATCCCTTGTAAAAATCATTTGCTAATACAGTCATTTTTAACACAGAGACAATTTGAACCTTTAGGAATTACCCACTTACAATTTTACCCAGTTAAGTTCCTATTCTGTCAGTTTGCACTGTTGCCAGTGGTTGTAACACTGTAAATGTGGTAACTGTAATCTTCATATCCAACGCTTTTAGTTTGTACAGTAACAAAAAATTGATTGTGCAGGACCTTTCAGCATCACTAAACTTGAAAATAAATCCGTCTGTGTTATGTATTATCATAAGTAGTAGATCTATAAAAGAAAAGTAATATGGGATTGTTTATATGTTTATATACAGGAAAATTATATATATTGACAATGCTGAATTGATAATGTGTGTAGGAATAAAAGACCATGGCACCCATCTATTGTCTAAAAATATAAGTATACTACAACACTTAGCTCTTAGCTCTTGTTTTAGTCCACTGGTAAGTGTTTGCTTGGCAACATAATGATATCATAATATGTGATATTGATAAGAACTTTCAGGGGCCTGAGATGTACTTGTGTACCTGCTTTGTTGTTAAGATAAGATAAGATGGCCTTTATTAGTCCCACAGGTGGGAAATTTGTTTTGTTACAGCAAAACTGCAAAGTTATGTAGCAGAAATTAGAAAACACTGGAATGCAATAAAATAAAATAAAATAAAATAAAATACTATGTACAATAGAATAAAATAGTATAGAATAATATATACAATAGAATAAAATAGAAATACAAATACTATATACAACTGAGTAGGAAAATACAAAAACACAACTTCGTCAGAAGAAGAATTGCACATATAGCAGTCTTATTGCACATGTGTGGGTTTGTGTGTTTGATCAGCTGCAAAAGTCTTTATTGTAGAGTCTGACAGCAGTGGGGAGGAAAGACCTGCGAAATCTCTCCGTCCCACACCGTGGGTGCCATGAGTCTCCCACTGAAGGAGCTGCTCAGTGCCTTCACAGTCTCATGCATAGGGTGGGAGATGTTGTCCATCAGGGATGACAGCTTAGCCACCATTCTCCTGTCACTCACCACCTCCACTGGGTCCAGAGGGCCTCCCAGAACAGAGCTGGCCCTTCGGATCAGCCTGTTCAGTCTCTTCCTGTCCCCAGCAGAGATGCTGCCTCCCCAGCAGACCACACCATAAAAAATGGCTGAGGCCACCACAGAGTCATAGAAGGTCTTCAGGAGTGGGCCCTCCACTCCAAACGACCTGAGTCTCCGCAGCAGGTACAGCCTGCTCTGCCCAACTCTAGACAGACAGAGACTTGGTGTATTATAGTGAAATGCCTCTGCTTTAAGTGGAAAAGCCAAAGAATGCAAGTCTTGAAGCTTTCTTGTTTAAAATTTTATATAAAAAACACACATTAGTGTTTCTGGTGCCCCTCTGCCTTTTAGCCGTCTCTACAGTTTAACCAAGTCTGAAGGAGAGGTACATCGCTGAGTCTTCCTGTTTGTGTTATCCATCCATCTTCCTCTTCTCTTGGTGCCAGTTTTTTCTTTGTTGAAAAGAAAGATAAATCACCCACATGTATAGATTTCCATGGCCTGAACAAACTTACTATAAAGAACGAATACCTGTTACTTTTGCTGTCCTCTGCTTTTGAACTTATTCAGGGGGTTATTATCTTCTCTAAACTGGACCTGTGCAACATTTACAATTTGAGAATGTGGAAAGAAAGAAAGTGGAAAATAACGTTCAACATAGACCTTGGTCAGCTTGAGTATCTGGTAATGCCATTTGACTCAACTAAGAGACCAGCTGATTTTCAGGTCCTTGTTAAAGACGTCCTATATGATTTCATCAACCTCTTCATCACTGTCTTCCTTGATGACATTCTGATCTTCTCTAAGTCTGTCTATGAGAACGAGTCTCACGTCTGTCAAATCCAAAGAATAAGAATTTACTGCACACAGCCAAATTCATGTGCCATCACACCAAAAATCACACAATCATCTTTTTGTAATGTCTGTTCTGGTGGACATCCTTGGTCAAAGATATTTGAAAAAATATTCATTATTTATTGCTTTTCCAATGTTCTCCATTTCACTGCTCTTCCCAAGCTTCCACACACTCTTGAAATTGCCCACCTGCTCACTGATCATGTCTTCCAACTACACCCCTGTGGGCATTGTTTCGTACCATGGACCCCGATTTACCTCATGTGTGTGGAAGTAAATCTGTGTTCACCCAGGTGGGTCCTTCAACTGATTTTCATAGACTAATGGAAAAACTGATCAAGCCAACCAGAAGCTGGAGGCTACTGTATTCTGTGTTCTACAATCCAACCAATCAACCTGGCGCTCTCAGCTGGCTTGGGTTGAATATGCATGCAACTCCATGACATCATCAGCAACTGGAATGTTCTTGATTAAATCCTGCAAACCTGCACTCTTTCCACTACTAGTAGAGCTCTATGTTCCCTCTGTAAAACATGCCCTACGCCGCATGATTTGCAAGAATGGAAAGGAAGTTTTCAAGGAATTTATTTCAGTTTGACATTATGTGGTATTGTGTGGATAATTTTGAAATGAAAATGAATTTGATCCATTTTGGCTGTAACATGATAAATTGTGAGACAAGTGAAGCGTGTGAATACTTTCTGTTCTGGATGCAGTGTACAAGCAGCACTCTGGTGTTGCTTGCCTCTTACTTTCTTATTCAACTGATGTATACACATGAAGAGGTAATACATGAAACTCAGTGGCAAAATTACACACAAAAGCACAAGGTCTGATATGACTGGCCATCCATCGCATTAGTATTCATAAGCACATAAGTGAATGAACTAATGAATAAATAAAAAGAACCCACTAAATTATTGTGTAAATATCTTGTAATAGTTTGTAAGGATACATGATCAGCTAAAGCTTGTCATTTCTGTTCCCAATAAAGGAATGGAGAATTGGGATTGGTTTTGATAGGAAACAAGTATTTCTTCAGTATAATTGGAAAAAGAACCCCCTTCTGGCTCCATATTATATATTATTTATAA
Organism: Oreochromis aureus; assembly: GCF_013358895.1. Taxonomy (NCBI): domain Eukaryota; kingdom Metazoa; phylum Chordata; class Actinopteri; order Cichliformes; family Cichlidae; genus Oreochromis; species Oreochromis aureus. The sequence continues at coordinate 31,586,947 of NC_052956.1, read as the reverse complement.
TTATTATATATTTTATAGAGGGATATATTATTTGTTAGTTTTTTGTTTTTTTTTAAAGCATGTTGAATGTAAAGAGTATAAAATGGAATCTTTAGCAGGCTTCTAGAGCTCTTATCTGCAGTTGACTGCCTGAAGAGCAGTGTGATATTCTGCACACTTTTAGTCAGTGTGTTATCTCCCTGTTTAGTCTTTTGTGGCTGCTTAGATGGAGACATTAGGGTTGTGTGAAAGATCCAAGCAATCTGCTTTAACAAGATGCCTCAGATTGTATACATGCTTATCATCAAGCTAGCCAGCAGGACCAGCAGTTGACTGTTATTATTCATGATACAATATGCCTTTGATCTGGGCTGTGACACTCTGAAAAACTCTGCCAAATCTTGTAGCGGTTTTTCTCAGACACATATCAAGCCAAGGCCACTTTTTTAACAAGATGTGAGCTTTCATGTTATTTAAGGTAACTACTACGTTGAATTCCCAGCCAAACTCTCTCCTTACTGAAAAAGTCATTTTTAAAGTGATTGTCATACTGATAGTTTCTCTGTAATGGATGGAAGAGCAAAATGGGTAAATGGGTACGTTTAATTCGAACTTGAGCTAACAAGCAGTAGTAATGGTTCTGCAGACATGTACACTCATGGTTTAATGGGAAAGCTTTCCTATGATTTTGGGTGATCATTCGACAGTCAGACTAGTGGACAGCAATATCACACATGGGTTGTGGTTTATGGAAAAATTAAAGTACCATATATGTTATATAAACAAACTATCCTTTGACCCAGAAGAAGAAAAATATGTTTCCGTATCTTGACTTTTTTAGTCAACTGTGATAGAAAGGAAAAAAAAAATGTCTGTTTGTTTTTTTCCCTGAATTGTTATTTATTTAATTCATTTAATTAATTCATTTCTCTTGTAGTGGGCATTAGGGTTTTTCTTGATCACTGAATGATCAGATGTAATGTAATGATTTGATTTTCATTAAAATGTATTTGTATTAAATGACCATTAAAAAGGATTGATGAAGGAAACACATCTGAACACTAAAACTTTGTTTTAACAAATAAGTTTTCATAGTCAGGCTTTTGATTGAACTGCATCATGCAGACCTATTAGTCAGCTGAAATGTTGGACCACTTTGCACATGGCATTAACAGTGATCATGTATGGTGTGACAGGGCTGAAAGACACAGAGAAGTTATCAGAATTTTAGAAAAGGCATGATATTTAATGCTGTCAGGAGAGGAGATGCAAGGAGGGCCAGACAGAATTCAATTCAATTCAATTCAATTCAATTCAAGCATGGGTTACTGTTTCAAAATGTGGCCTGGATAAAATATGAGTTACCTTTGCCAAGCACCTTAAATGATAAAAACTGGACTTGACAGTAGCCCTAATTTCATTATCCAATTTAAAATGACTGTCCACCTTGAACCCAAATTAGTAACAACAAGTTTAAAATACTCTGCCAGGGGTCCCAAATCAATAGAGGAGGAATCAAAAGGTCCACTAGGGCAATCACCTCTGTTTTGCTTGAATTACAATTTAAAAAAAATTAGGGACATCCAAGTTTTTGTATTTCTTCTAGACATGCCAGAAGCAGTTTAATAGAAAAAGCATCTTTCTGCTTTAGAGGCAGATAAATATGGCCATCGTCGGCATAACAGTGGAAGGATATTCCATGCTTTCTCAGCATGGGTCCCAAGGGCTGTAAATACAATGAAAAAGATGAGGCCCTAGAATTGAGCCCTGTGGGACCCCAAATGGAACAGCAGCAGAAAAGGACTCATACCCAAAAAAGTTAATGCTAACTCTCAGATAAGATAGATAAGACCCAAGCCAGTTCCACTGTACCACAGTACCACAAATGCCTGCAAGTTTGAATCAGAGTGAGAAGAGCATTGGAGTGGAGTGTGTGTGCGCGGACCTGTTTCACTTCCTTCCCTGAATTCCTGGAGCCCCATTTAAAAAAAAAAAAAAATCAATCAATTGGGTATAAACGATTTTCTACAGAATTTTAGACAGAAAAGGCGGCCTGGAGACAGGCCTCTAGTTAGCCAATACAGTGTGGTCCAGGGTGGGTTTCTTAAGCAGGTTGTACTACTGCATGCTTAAAATTAGGAGGGACTACACCAGATATTAAACTGCTGTTTATGATAGTAAGAACAACCTACCCTATGCTAGGCAAAATCTCCGTAAAAAATTGTGGCGGGACTGGCTCGTTTGGAGAACCAGAGGGCCTCAGATGGCCAACCACATTCTCTAAATAGGAAAGAGTCACAAGCTCAAACCTGGCCAAAAACTGGTCAAAAAAGGGGTTTGCTGCTTAGTTGCAACAAGCACATAAAATCATTAGATAGTTTATGAGAGGCCTCCAAACAGCCACTTTGTGGAGCATTTATCACAATGTCATGTCACAGACTGCGATGGCAGACCCAAACGCAAGATCCAGATGCAGATGACCAGTGAGTTTTATTTACAGTGCAGTGATGAAAATATAACGATGTATATTCACTGTGGTCCCAGTGGTGATTCCTCCCCAGAATCCCCACACAGTGCAGAATGTCCAAAAGGCGAAAAAGCAACTCCAAAACCCCTCTTCCACATCATAACTCCACTCCCGTGAGAAAACGCACTCCGCTCCCAGCTCCTCGCAACACACAAACACATACACACGTTGGCAGGGCAATCCACCATAGCGCGGGTTAAAGTCACGCATAAGTCAACGGCTGTACTGACGAGTTTCACACAGTATAATCCCGCGCAGACTGGAGCTCAGCCACACTCTTAAGTAGGGTGCTCCTAACGAGGCCATCAGCTGCAGCTAATGACGGCTGACGAGCAGCAGTTGTGGCAGCCTCCAGTGCGGGAACACTTCCATGGTTGCGATCCCTCCAACGACCCAAAACATGCGGGATCAAACATAAACATAGGCAGAGAGACAGAAGGAGAAGGACAGAACACAACCAACACTTTACACAAAAAATAAAACAAATACCTGCACTTCTGGGCTGAATGGCCGTGAGGATCACCACCACAGAGGAAAACACAAAATACACATGAGTCCTGAGTCCCCAGACCCAGGCCGTGACAAGTCAATAGTGTTATTTAGCACATGTGGATGACAACTGTTGGAGGAAATGACCTTTAGCCTCTTTCACCATATACTGATAGAGATGCAAGCAAGCCTTTAAGATTTGAAGAGACACATGCAGTTTGTCCCTCTTCCATTAGCGTTCAGCGCTACGGCACTCCCTCCTCACAGCCCGAGTGGCGTCATTAAACCAAGGTTCGGGGCTGCCTGGTTTTTAATGGTGCCACGGATTCCAGGATACTTTAGGAAGATTGGAACCAGGATCTGAGTTCCTCTGTGTCCAAGGGAGTGAGATCAGCAGGGACAGACAGTTGGCTAAAGGCAGATGAAAACTGGGTGGCAGTGGAAAGGTTAATGACCCGACAGTGGTGAACGGTTGCGCTGGTTTGAAGTGCAGTGCACGAATCACCATCAAATAATACAGCCATATGGTCAGAAAAAGCCATGTCAGAGAGTTCTATGTTAGACACAGGCAGACTGTGCGACAAGACCAGGTCTAGTGTGTGTCCGTATTCATGTGTGGGACCAGGTATGGATGGACCAGATTAAAAGAGTCAATAAGGCTTAAAAAATCCTACACCATATGTTTGTCAGGAAAGCAGACATGCATATTAAAACCTCCTACAATAAGAACGTGATCATAGTTGGGGATAATCCCAGTTAGAAATTCTGAAAAGTCATACAAAGTTCTTATTGTAAGGGGGTGATAAATAACAGCAAAGACCACAGACTACTAGTCTCATCTAACTTTAACCCTCAGAGAGTCTCTTAGTCTTGTTCTCTATAACCTAAAGAATTATGGATTTGATCAACTGGTCCCTCAACGAAATTGAAATCCTATTGAGAAGCCTGGGCTTGGGAGAGCCCGCTTGTCCTCCAGAGACGTTTGCTGCTGGATACTCAATGGTCGGTTGCGTTGTGTGCCTGGCAACACTGTTGATGGAAGACATTGAATGACATCTACCCTTTTGGAACCACGATAACAGAGTTCTGGCTGATCGGAGCTGGCTGAGAACTGGTTTATCAAAGAACAAATAAAGTGGCTACAGCTGTTCAAAACCCCACAAGGGTGGCCGACATGATTGACGATGGGCAAGGCTGTGAGTACTCAGACTTCGTTTATTGAAAGCGATATGGAGAAGATCTTGGAGAAACTCACGGCTCTGCAGCAGGAATTGATAGACCTGGTGACCAGTATCGGACATTAGACAAACTGTGAAATTGGAAGGCAGTTGTTCGCACTAACCCAAACAATCATCTCCTTCACTCATGCGGCTCCGGAACAACAAATTCTTCTCCCTGATCACGGGCTGTGTTTTGACGTTCTGTCCCCATCCTTCTAGGCCACCTGCATCAGCTGGAGGACTGTTTTCTTTCGCTTAACTGGGTGAAAGGACATTCTCTCAGTTGAACACAGGATACACACGCACGCACGCACGCGCACACACACGTACACAGACACAGATATACACTCACCCCGCTCCAAACACCTCCGATGCTTGCTTCCTCCTTATGCAGACGGCGAGTTGACTGGACAAGCACAGAGCATGCTGCAGGACTGGATGCTGCTGTCTACACAGGCTCACTCTCACCCCATACCCACCCCTGTTGCTAATCATGTGATTCTATGGTGTTAAGGTGTGACGATTCATTTGCTTTTTGTGCTGAGAAGTTTTTGTTTTCTGTTCTCATACTGATCCCCTACAAGGAGCTCAGTCTGAGTAGAGTTCTCTTTATTTCTCTTTCACTCCCCTGTTGTGTTGTATAATTCATTGTTTTTCTTCAAAGCTACCTGTTCTGACCTGTCTCACGAATGTGATGTTTGTGTAATGTATGTATGGTCGGAAGGGGTCCAATTTCGCTGCAGGCAACTGCAAGTGATAAAAAAAAAAATAAAGGCTTCATCATCATCATCATCATTGTCATCTGGTCTCACAGTTAATGCAATTATTACTTTAGGCTGGATTACTGCAGGTCATTATTATCTGGCTGTCCTCTCTACTTTTAAGATTAACACTGAAAACATTCCTTTTTGCTAAATCATAGTTAGGGCTGGATCAGGTGACCCTGAATCCTCCTTTAGTTACGCTTCATTAGGTTCAGGCTGCTGGGGAGATTTCCACGATCCATTGAATGTTTCTTCTTTACTTAGCTATTTTCAAGCACTCATCCACTGTGTGTATTTTGTTGCACACAGTGTGTATTATGGCTTCCCCTATGGTTGTGTCTGAGATTTCTTCCTGTTAAACACACACACACACACACACACACACACACACACACACACACGCACACACGAGTAACAAGTTGACTTGCTACTGACTGACTGAGATAAAAAGCAATGGAATCGTAGGTCACCAGGGTCATCATTCTAGGATTCATAGTTACTTTTAATGGGGATAGTGGCCTCCAGTGGCTGGAGTCATTATGACAGGAGATCAAGTGGTGCATATTGTTATAGAATCACAATGTTTAATCAAGGAGGAGCTCTGGGTGGATAGGTGGGTCTGCCAAGATATTTACAACCAAAACCAAAAAAAGGGTAGACTGAGGCACGTTGTAGAGAATGAATCAGACCAGTGTTCACTCAGGGATTTTCTCCTTTTAAGGCCTTTCAAGTTGAATACTGTAGTTTCAGTGAAGGGAAAATCTTAAAGTTTGCCTTGAGCTGAACACCATGATTTGGCATTTGTGCCATGCCTTTTTTACAAAGCAGTGGGGGGGTTACTCAATCAAGTTATAATGAAATGGTGCAACAACCATCATAGCAGTGTAGCCAACCTTTTTGAATTGGTAGAAAACTAAAGAACTAGAGGGTTTTTCATCTCTTTTTATTATTATTTTCATGATTGTACAGGTATACTAGTACTTACTTAGATACAGTATGTCAGGAATAGTGCCTTCGTGCCTATTTGGCCACCTGGTTGGTGCTACTATATTCTTTTTGCCAAGTTATAATGTAGCTGTGCATTATTATGTGTTATATTCATTATACCATTTTGGATGCTTCCATTTTGGAAGGTACTTATAAGGTTAAAAAAAGTTGTTAAAGGATTAAGTTGTTAAATAATTTATTGTCTAATTTCAGGACAGTAAATAAATACCATGTGGTAATTGTTGAAGTTCAAATTATCAACAAATTACTGCATGTAAAGCCATATGTATGTGCAAAGATGCCATCTGATGTTTGATTATATTATATACCAGCCAGCTCTATTGTTCCAAATGACAAGAAATGTCCAGAAGAAATAATAAGAAATTAAAGCAAAGAAAGTGAAATGGTATGTGATGCAATATAAAAGGCAAAGTGATTAGCATGGGCGCAGCCAATAACTCAAAACATGAAATAATTAAATAACAAAAATTTCTATCTTTGGATATTTTTTTCTTTTTTTTGTCCCTCACGAGGGGAGCACAGGATATACGAAGAAGAAGTTATTGTGTTTACTCATTTAAAATGCTACTGAAATTCAGAAAGGCATTGCACTGATTTTTAAAACTATACTTTTTTTGCAATTTGATGAAAATGGGTTTTTGAGATGATTAACATAGAGGTGGTGGTGCTATAAGTCTAAGTAATGTAAAAACTATATGATTTACTGTAAAAGCCACTACATGTTTATGCCATCAGCCAATGACTATCACACGGATACTTTGAAAAACCTCATCCTGTCATGTCTTGTCTCCTTGTTCCCTCTATCTCCCCGATCAGTCAGGGCTCTAAGTTCAGTGTCTAGTCTGTGTCTCTGTGCCTGTTGTTTGCGTCCTGTTTACTTCCTGTTGTAACCATGTCTCTGTAAGGCAAAGCAAATCAATATGTTGATGAATTATTAAAGAATTTACTAACAGGGACTCAGAAGATAAAGACCTAATTTTTAATAATCCACATTTCACTGTTTTACTCTTTGGTGCATTTGAGGATAGTATATTTTTCCTTCTTTGTCATTTTGGTAGGACTTTCTATTACAGTTCAGTAATGAAGTGGTAATAGCAGGGTAACAAGGCAGAAACAAGATCATAATAATGTGATTATTTATTTATTACCACTCAATTACCTGTGGTAGTTCCTGTGCAAAAAGCAGGAAACAGAGCTGCAAAATTCAAAACAGGCTGTTTTTGTGCTACCACTTTTTCTTTTTCCTTTTTTTTTTTTTTTTGTCATGTGAGGCTGTGGCAGGCAGGAGGTGGACCCAAATGCAGGACTCAGACAAAAAGGTGAACTCAAGGCGACAGCTTTATTGCTGGGAAAAATGTCCAAAACATAAGCACAGAAAACTAAACTAAAACCCTCAACTTCAAAACTAGGAAAAGAATACTGGGAAACTTGAACTAAAACTCAAGGAAACTAGAAACATGGAACACAGAGAGACTTACACACATGAGGAGGTATGACATGACACAGGAAAAGGAAAACACAGGGCTTAAATACACACTGGAGCAATCAGGGAATGACGGGAGACAAGGGGAAGCAAAATTAGACACACTCCACACAGGACAGGGACTATCAAAGTAAACAGGAAGCACACAACAGGCACAGGGACACAGACTAGACAACGAACATAGACACCTGACTGACCGGGGAGACAGAGGGAACAAGGAGACAAGACATGACAGGACGAGGAACACGAGAAAGGCAATTAACAGAAACCAAAACCCTAGGACTAAATATATAACAAGCAGAACCAAAACCCATGAATAACAATAATCAAAGAATATAACTAAAACAAACAAAAACACTGGGTCGCAGATTTATTACCATGACATTTTTCTTAGTTCCGTTTGTTTTTTTGCTGGGAGCAGACACAGTTTTTAAGGGGATGGATTTTTTTTTGGGGGGGGGAGTGTGTTGGCAAATAACAGGAGAAAAAAAGCTGCAGCGAGGTGTGTAAGACTGCAACTCTGCTTCCTGGTCTCAACTCTGGAGAGTTACATTTTGGGGGTTGAATAAATTTGGCCAGATTTGAGAGAACATCAGTGGCGTGTCTAGAAAATTTTTGTTGGGGGGGACAGGTAGGGGCACAGATTTGGAGAAGGGTGGCAGATGTAATTGGCAGATAATGTTTAAAAAAAAATCTACCAACCGTTAACCATAATTCAATAACCCTGTAAACCTAATAACCGAATGCGCTTTTAACTCTTATTAGAATGAGATTTTAACCACTACAGTGCAAAGTTTTTAGATACTGCGTTGAAAAAGTACAAGAGATACAATCAGTGCTTTGTCAGTGTTTATTCAGCATTGAAGGACAGCAATATTTGCATAGTATTTTTACTGACATATAGTGCACATATGTTTTGGGCAAAAACATTTTTGAATATTAAAATACGAACATTTTTAACATACAACTGGCAAATTAGCCAATGCAAAACTTTATCTGCCTATTAAAAAAAGAAGATAATCTTCTTACAAACTGGTGTTTGATTTTGAAACAGGAAAAAAGTGGGGAAACAAATGAAAAGACTAACATTTGAATGAAACCTGAAAGCAAGTAAATACTTTCTATGCTGCCTTATGGTAAACTTTGGTAATATTGATGTATAAAGAACAACACTGGCTGATGATGAAATACAGTCAGCTGGCATGGTGACACTGCCAGTATTAACCTGCAGGGCTGGACTGGGACAAAAAATCGGGCATTTTGACCAGAGACTGGCCCACCAGGTATTAAAGCCATAAAGCCTTTGAATGAAAACAAACGCTGTTGTGACAGTGATGTACACTGTCTTGTTGGTATATGTATGATTTCTATGCATTTTACGTCAGATAAAAACTTTATTTGCAAGATTCAGATAATTATTTAATAAAAGCGAGACATTTTAAATGAGAATAAGAAAGAAAAGTATTTCTTTGTGCCCCCCTTTCCCTGTTAACGCCCTACCTGGCCCCTGGCAAAACTTTGCTAGACTTGCCCCTGCACAGTTACCAGCTGTCAGCTACTTAGAAAAGGATCCTGGTGTTATTTGTCTCTCAGAAACAGCTCATAACTTCCCTTCAACTCATTCATGTCACCTAAAAGGTAAACCTGTTTCTCCATCACCTGTTCAGCTCTGATGATTCAGTAAGGACATCTCCTGGTTTCATCTGCATGTTTCCCTCTCACCACATATACAAACCGATATCATGACCAGCAGCTTTTACAGCTGTGGCTCCAGCAAACATCAGCTGATACTAGAAATTAATATTAAATAAATTCTAACAACAGCTGATAAAGCTTAAACGTGCTGCTGTTGTTTAGCGTTTATCCGCTGGTTTCCTCTTTCTGGCGCAAAGTGGGAGATAAATAAACAAAGAGAAAAGCCGATCAGCTGATCATTGATCAGTTTCATGATTGAAGTAGGAACAGGAGAGGGAGGGAGAGAATGAGAGAAGAAGAAGCAGCTGTGCAGCAAAACGACAGAATAACTCCAGCTTTGGGTCTTTTTTTTCATTCTGGCTGAAGTACGGGACAAACTGCGTCTCTTCTCAGCTCAACACGAAACGCGTAATATTTTCTCTGAATCAGGGACCATTCCATTTTTAAGGAGCCGTTGGCAACTCTACTAACTAACCTTATGAATAAAATAAAGTTCAACTACGGTATCAGTAACATCATATCATCCACCCAGCAGTATAGAAACTCCGTCATGCTAGCTAGTACATGATACGAGTTATTGTAACTGACTGTAAAAAGTCAGCACAACGGAAATAAACTCCACCTAAATTTGGTTTATATCTGACCCAGATAGACTGCAGGTCATAACTTCTTACCTGAAGTTCAGTTCACCTGACTTTCGGACTGGCGGCTGCCTCGGTCTCTCCTCCTCCCACCTCTTTCCCTCATCCATTTTTACACATCGGCCAGCATCTGGCCAATCCACCACCTCTCATTGTTCATGCCGTTACAAAAAAATTTAAAAATAAGTCATCAGCCCACCGGGCAATGCCCGGTATGCCCGATGGCCAGTCCAGCTATGTTAACCTGTTAATCTTTGCCGAAAAATTGTTTTCTGCAGTGCCTCTTTCGTGCTTGGCTCTCCTACCTTTGCTAACGTGATGCTCATAGTGCAGAAGCCGATGCTGCATTCACTTACACTCGGATATCTAAGTTTCACTGTGAAAACATAATCGTACATTTGATATTTCATTGAATTTTATTGTTTTAGCTTCGGGGTGGCCTGTGCCCCCCCAGGCCACCCCGCTGGACACGCCACTGGAGAACATGAAACACAGAAATGAGAACAACTCCATTCAAAGTGGGATTTTGGCTCTCCTAACAAAACCAGGAATTTGCAAGAAAGTTTTCTAAATATCTTTAAAGCCCACATCATTTTTTGGACATCACTCAGATAGGAGTCAAGGAATATACGAACATGAAACATGTCACTCCTGGTCTAATTGTAAAAACACTTTTTCTCTGGTCACCTCACGAAAGTTACACAATGATTAAATATTAATTTTAGGGACCTCTGACTGATGTAACCAGGTGTTATTGCTGCCAACTCGAATCATAATTTGTATATAATTTATATAAATAATAAATTTTTCATTTATCGTTAGCCAGCAGTTTCATGGTTCCTTTAATGTTGCATGCTCTGGCCCCTGCTGGTGTCTCAAGCTTTAAATATCTGAAAACAGAATCGCCAGTAACCACAGTATTCTCCTCAGTGGGGAAAAATGATTACAGGGGTGGTTGGTGGGATACTGTGGGCTTCTGTTTTTCCCCCTCACCATCACCCAGCGAACCTGTTTTCCCGACTGCTCAGAGAAATCTGCTGGGGGTCCTGGCAGGCTAGAGGATTTTTAAGTGTGTAACCAGGCCTCGAAGTGAGACTAGCCTCCAGAGCTGTAAGCATCTAGTTTTCTTTGGCAATGGAATTCTAGTAAACCGACAGCCGTCATTTTTGCATTTCTACTCTGACATCCCATTTTTTTCACTTGTTTTTTGCCAGAAGAATGCATGGAACTGCAATAATACAACCTTGCGATGGCATCCACTTAAAAATGGTATGTAATTTGGGGGTTTTCTTTTCTGGCTTTGAGCTAGTGAAGATATAAAACTATTATTTATAAACATAAAATGTGGCAGCATTTAACAGCAGGATTTATAAGTTGTTTATTTGTAACAGCAGTCAGGAAGGGACCTTCATCATTTTGGTGGTTGGATGACATTTCCTGTTCATAGTGGACTTAATATCTTGAGTCTCTATGTCTATCGTTGAGTCTCTTAATAAATGTGTGTATTTGTGGTTTCCATCCTGCAGCATGGATCTGACATGGTTTCTTAGATGTCCACATGTGTATTAGTGCTGGGCGATATGACGATATATATTGTGTGGACGATAGAAAAGTGTCTATCGTGCCATTTGTCTTCTATCGTTTCTAACCCTAATTTTATAAATTATTACATAAAATATATCATTAACCCTTTACAACCGGTTGGAGCAGGCACACTCCATTTTGCCTAACTATTTTTAAATCCCTGTACAACTGGAACCACGTAAGGTAGCGCAATGGTTTTTTTTTGCATATGAAACCGTAGGAGTTGTACTTACATCTTATTCCATTAGCTTGCCCTAGGTCACGGTTTCCTTCCACATATAGCTTTGCAAAAATTGCATAAAAAGCACTTCCAGCAACAAAAACATAATATTCCAGACTTGCAGCAACAAAAACATAATATTCCAGAAACACGCTTTGCCGATCCGATCAGCTGTTCATAACACTTCCTACTTGGAATATAAGTCAGCGCGAACTATTGCATGTCCGCCATTACCTGTCCGAAACCGGAAGTGACGTCATTTTCGCGGAAAATGTAGTTTTTTAGCTTCAAAGCCTATGTTGGTGTTTTTAAAAGTCATGTTTGACTTTATGCTTTTCTGTATGGTTTCTGGGATGCTTCGAAGTCAAATTACACTTGTAACAGTTGCTGTTGTAATGCAGTGTATCACCACGTGGCGGCGCCTTCTGTCTCATGACTGGTGTGTCATCCCCTTTTTGTTCTTCTTCGTACTCTCCCTGTAATGGATGCTCCCGTGTGTACGCGGACTAGTGTGCTCGTTAGTAATGTGTGGTAGAGGTGACACTTTTATTTGACACTTTCCAATTCCTTTGGAAAAATAAACCCCCACGTATAAGCTTAAAAACATTACAAAAGACCAAGGATAAAGGAGGATTAGAACTACCTAACTTTCAGCACTACTTCTTAGCCAACAGGCTTCAGTTTATCTCAGGATGGCAAAAACATACCCTCTTAGATGAACCTTGGCTAGATGTAGAACAAGCACTTTGCAATAATCTAGAGATTTCAGATCTACCATTTATCAGCTCAAACATCCAACGACATGAATGCTTCAAAAGCATCAACATCAGCTCTTCTCTGACAGCATGGTGGGAGTTTCTGAAGTTGACAGAGTCTTCATTAATCCCATGCAAACATACACCTATCTGGAACAACCCTGACATATTACAAAACAATAATATGATAAACTTTTCAGATTGGAGTGGTAAAGGAATCAAATATTTAGAACATATACTAGAAGGAACAGAATTTATTTCATTTGACAGACTAGTTACACAACAATATGAGATCAACAAGAAAAGATTTTTAGAGTATCAACAAATTAAATCCATAGTAAAAAGAGATTTAAACCAGGTCAAGTTGAACTACAAACACCACCAAGTGTGGTTCAATTTCTTACTCTTAAAACCCCCAAATTACTGTCCAAAATATACAGAATGCGTTCTAAAACAGATGAATCAATATCACTTCCTATTGCAAAATGGGAAGCGGATTTATCAGTTAACTTAGACCAAAACTTCTGGTCTCAGATTTGCTTAAAACCTTTCATCTAATTAGAAACCCCAGTCTTCAATTAATTCAATACAAAATACTACATAGAGTACACTATACAGGTCATCGGATGTTCAAGATGGGCTTTACGTCTACCAACAACTGCTCACACTGCCAAACCAATTCACCGGACAATTATATCCACTCTCTTTGGTTCTGTCCACCAGTTCAGAAGTTTTGGCGCGAGATATGTGAAGACTTATCAAAGTGTCTGAAATGTAATATTCCAACTTCCCCTTTAGTGTGTTTGTTGGGCAGCTTAGATAATGTCACTACGGAAAAGAATATAGCCCATATGGTTTTCACTGCCCTATGCATAGCCAAGAAAACAGTCCTCATGAACTGGAAAAATAAAAAATAATCTTAATTCTAACCAATATAGAAATTATCTATTAGATTACATTAGTCTTGATACAGCCTCTGCCACCACATCAGATCAATTGCTCTGGGCTCCTTTGATCAGCTCCATCACCTAGTGGGGGTGGGGGGTCATAGTTTGGTCCCACCTTCACTGTTGTGATGGGTGTGGGGGCAGGGACGGGCTTAGGGCATCGGGGGGTTCCCCAGGAGCATCTTCCTTGGGGGGCTCAACCCGGGGTAGCGGTCATGGCCAATTAGGGGCTCTGTTGGCTCTTGGGTGACGGTTTCCTCGTGGCTGCGTGCAGCAGGGCTAGGGGAGGGTCTGTGCTGACGGACAGCACAGCTGCCCCTGGGTGGGTCCGGGACGGGCGTGAGGTTCTGGGGGCGCTCCGTCTCTGGGCCGGGGCCCTGGCCGGGCCTCAGGGGCTGGGTCCTGGTTGGTGTGTTGCCGGGGTTGTGGGCGGGTGGGTGTATGGGGGCCCGGCCCTGGCGCAGGGTGCCGCCGGTGCATCGAGCCACCTGGGGGGCTCTTCAACTGGTGGGGGAGGTTGTCATATCTTGCAGGAGCTTTCCTCTCTTCAGGAACTCTCTCTGCAGGAGGGGGAGATACAGGAGAGGTGGAGGAAGATCTCAGCCTGGGCGTCTATTGTCTAGTGTAGTCTGGAAGATGAGTGGATGATGGGATGGGTGCAGTTTTCTCTGTGGTGGGGTCGGGTGGACTGTCCCGGGCTCTGTGGGGCCGGGCAGCGCTGCCGCGCTGGGCCCCGGTCCGGATGGGCCTGGGCCCCCCTTTCCCTGGCGGGTTGCAGAGTATGGGGGTCCCTTCCTTCCCTCCCCATCTCCAGCTGCCTCCCTCTTCCCGCTCCACCACAATCACCCACACATGCAGGGCCTTGGGGTAGGGGTGTGTCACCAGGGTGCAGGGGAGGCATCCCCCCCCTCTGTCCCCTTCTGGCTGCCTCTGCCTCAATTTTATCCCACACCTTAGACATTCACATTACTCACACTCTCATTACACATACATATAGGATCTTGGGGGTGGGCACGCCACACAGAATCCAAATTACCATCAGGGTGTACACCTCACCCCTGGCGTCGTTGCCCACCTCTCAATTTTAACTACACGTAGACATTGAGGGCTAGCAGGGGGGGCTATGCGCTTACCTGCTGCTCTGGCAGGTAGCTCCATGCCCACCTGGGTTTTAAATGCACCTTAGAACACACATGCATCAACACTACATATGAGCGGGTGGAGGGAGGTTTGAGTCTTCACACCCCCCGTTCTCTGCGGCCTGCTGAGCGGGGGCTGGGAGGAGGAGTTGGCCGTCCGACTGGGGTCTGGAATGTGGGGCCTCCCTGCTGCTACGGAGTCGGGCGGTCTGCTTCTCCCCACCGCAGGGAAAAGGGTAACACCACCTGGGTCTGGGTGCAGTTTCCCCCTCCAGGGGCAAGGGTACCCAGACCCGGTTCTTAGAGTACGCTTGGGGAGAGTGATTGTGTGTACAGCGTCTCTTTATCTCTGTCTCCACGTTGGTTGAGTGTGGAATAATTGCTTAAGAGAGCATGAGGGTGGGAATGGATGTTTGTATCTGTGTGTGCCTGTATGTCTGTGTCGATATGTCAGGTTGGGTATCAGACGCCACCTCTCTGGGGACATCTCAGGCCCTCCAAGGTTTGGAGGCCTATCTCCCCCCACCACTTCCCCTGCCGGTGGCGGACGCCCTCAGACATCGGTGCGTTGGTGGTTCTGTGTGTCCGGGGTGGCGCCCAGTACACACCGGCTCACTCCTTGGCGGCTGCTTATCGGGGCCTGGAGCCTGGGGCTCGCTCGGGCCACTTGGAGGCGGGTGCCCTCGGCCTCGGCCCGGAGCTCGGTCACTCAGGCACAGCTGGCTGCCAGGCGGAGCTCACGGGCACGTCACTGCAACCCCCTGGCTTCTGCTCCATGCTGCTGAGTGACCCCTCATCTGGGACTCTCCTCAGCTCTTTCTGGGATAGTGACGCGGCTGCCCCTCTGTTGGTCTTCCTTGGTCTCTTGTGTTCTGGGGGCCTCTGGATGTCTAGAGTTTTGATCTCCTCCATACCTGCGTCATGCCCTGGAGGACGGAGCAGTGGCCCCCCACACCCTCTAGCCGATCATTACATGAAGGAACCTTTAAAAAAAAAAAAAAAAAAAAAAGCAAGCGTCCATGCTCACAGGTGTACACACAGGTGATCACACACACAAACTACACCCTTTTTGGCTCCTACCTCAAAGCACACTGTGCGCTGTCGATCTTCGTGCTGCACAATAATGTTTAATATTTAGTATTTACTGTCATATTCCCATAGATCATTGTGATGATGTTTATTACTCTCGTTTTCTTCTGCTTGCTTTCTTCTTTCTTTCTCAACAGGTGATCCAGGTGATCGATATATGTATTTTTTGTCTGCTTATTCTGTTGGTTTTGGTTTTTGCCCTTTTCCCCGTCCCTCTTCCCGCTGTTTTCTTTCCTCTTTCTTTCTCCCCTTTCCTTCCCCAGTCAAGTATGTCCCGTATTCAGCAAGTGAAAATAAAATAAACAATAAAAGGTGAATCAAATGGACCATTACGGCAAGGCTGGGATGGTCCATTTGGTAAAGTAAATCCGTTGGGCATCTTTCTTCGCCTTTAGACAATAATTCTGATGGCAAAAGAACCAAACGGGACAGGTTAAAAAAAAAAAAAAAAAAAAAAAGTAATGTGTGGTAGAGGTGACACTTTTATTTTTGATATTGTAAATAAATGAGTACTTTTGGAAAGTCAGAAGCTGTTGCTCATTCGCTATCCACCTGCACACCTCCGCGGCTGGCTTCATCTCCACCGCACGTTACACACTGTTGGAAATAGTTTATTTTGATGCGCATGCTGTGTTTTTGCAAATTTGCATTTATTTATTTTCATTTTTCCTGTAGTATATAAAAATTAGTGTATCTCAAAAATAAAACTATGAAGACACTCAAAATAAATTTCTCGTGGTTGGAAACTATTTTGTGCAACTTTTTTGTATTTATAGTTTTGAGGGATAAGCCTCTTAAATTTCTCTAACTAGAAATGTACAGTATGTAAAAAACAAAACAAAAACGATTTTCAATTTTTTTGTAGTTTATTGCACTTTTTTGCAATTTATGTAGTTACTATGGACTTAATGCATACATATTATTAAAATTTGGGCTATAACGGTTGTATTGATGTATAGCAACTTGAAATGCTCCCACAAATGGCACTACAGCATGTAAAATGTAAAGATAAGCTCTGGCGGACTTGGTTCTATGGTAGGTCTTAAAGGGTTAAATAGCCTGTGGCAAAAATATTAGTGTTATCTTCTCACTATACATACTCTTAACTTTATGCAAGAGAAAATAAAGTATAAAAAAATGATATTTTTCGCAAAGAAACTCCGTCTTGTAGTTTTGCGACATGGTGCTGCTTTACGTGCACCCGGATTTGCGACATGCTTTACGGTAACTCAAAACAAAGACTGCACCCTCTCCACTCGCTGTTTACAGACTGCATACTTTCCAGATGACCACAAGTCAGGTGGTATATCGTGATATATATCGTTATCGTGATATAAAATAATTCATATCGTGATAAATATTTTTTCCATATCGCCCAGCACTAATGTGTATATACGCCTATGTGTGTGAGTAAGTGCCAAGGGTGGTTTCTGATTTTGTTGCATAAAAACAGCGTTAAGCCCTTCAGAGACACACATGATATACATCAGTCACAGCACTCAGCGGTCTCTCTTCAGCCTTAGTGGACATAGTAACCTACGCACATTTCTGTTACTCCCCAAGCACTTTCCTCACCCCAGCTTGGTTTAAATCCATGCAAACTGAAAATAAACATATCAAAACTGGACAACAAAAGAGCCAGTAACTGGTCTAGAAAGAACAAAAGCAAAAAGAATTGAGGAGCAACAAAGTGAGGGCTCTTGGTGACAGGATCACAGGTGGGAAGAGTCTTAGCTTTGTGGAAAATAAACTACACACAGTATTGATGTATGGCTGCTTGCTGATTGATGTAGGGCTTTTAGTGCAAAATCAGCAGGTGGATTTCATAGACGTGTGTGTGTGTGTCTAGTGAGAGGGGCATTACAGAGCTCTTTCATCAAGGTTCTTGTATCAGTGTACTGTCTGTAACTATTTGTGATCATAAGACTCATGGGGGGTGGGGGGTTGTTTTTTGTTATAACGCTTCATCAATTCTAAGCTTTGATGTTATTTAAAAAAAACAATATTTGTGTTAGGTGAATATCTTACACACTATGGTACAATATTGTATCATTAATGCTTAACTTAAATTACTGTGTTATAGCAGCCAAAAATTAAAAACACGTTAGAGCCCTAATCAACTCAAGTCAAGTCAAGTCGAGTTTTACTGTCAACCCAACAATATACACTCGAGTATACGGTGGGACGAAATGTCATCCTCCTGGATTGAAGGTGCAAACTGTAAAACTAAAAAAATTAAATATATCTCTCTATCTATCGATATATATGTGTGTGTGTGTGTTTGTTTTTGTGTGTATGTGTATGCGTGTTTGTGTGTGTATGGCCCAGTCATGGATGGGGAATGGGGGAATGAGACAGGACACAGAAAATACTCTTTTTGTGGGTTTTTTATTCCCTGACTGTACTCAGGAAAGCACAGTTTTAATTTTATAGTTTTGAGTAAAAACGTTAAAGTTTAACTATTCCACTGGCTCAGCCTAAAACTGTCTTTCAGGGTCTGAGACAACAGTAACATCAAAGTACATATTAAAACTCAATCAGTATAGACAACAGTACCTGTCAAGAAACAAATACACAAAAAGAAAACAAAACAAATAAACACATTGTTTACATCCCACAATTCACAGTTCAACTGACAAAAAAGTGCACTGTAAACTCTCTTTTGAACTTGTACATTTTTAAGGGAGAAAATCACTAACTCACTTTGGTTTCACTGCCGCTCTGCTAGGACAAGTACAGGAATCATACAGCAAGTGATCTCCCCTCTGAATTAAACAGAAACATACAAAGTTGTGAAAAGTGAATAACAGTGTAAACTTAACAACTTAGAAATCTGTTAGGACGCTCTGTCATTACTCACGCCAACCTGCTCTTCAGTCCTGCTCACAGCACGTGACCATTGAACATAAACCCGTTGCACGTTCAGAACTCTACAAAAATCATCATGAACACGGAGTCATTGCTTAATAACCTTAGCTTCCTAGGCTAATTATAGTCTCCGACAACACTGACGACAATATTTTGCAGTATGTTACTGTAACCCTGGTTAACAAAGCTGTCAATAAATAAAAGCCTGTTAGTAAAAACAGTCATAAGAAATATATTACAGGTGATAAAAAGTCAATAAATAGATCATAATGGTTAAAAACCTCATTAAAAAAACATCAGCAATGATATAATTCATGGTATAGTATTTCATTTGTGTTTAAAAACATGTTAAAAGGTTAAAAACTTGCTAATTCGTGGTGTTTTTATGTTAATTCGGGTAAAATGGCTGAAATATGTGTTCAGACTCTTATTGTGAAAGGGCACGCTGCAGCGTGACTCCTGTGACCAGCCACACCCAACCGGGTTGTTCCTTTTTTTTTTGATGCTGTAGAGGGAGAAATGCAGACAGCCCTTGCGGAGCTGCTGCCTGAACAAGTGAAAAAATATTAAAAAACAAGCCAGAAGTTTACATAAAGCCATTTTTGTACTCTGGAGAATGTATTTTTGTTTTTCCGACCTGTCCTTGGCTTGGTGACGTTGTGAACATAACTGAACAGGACTTGGTGAGTTCAGAAATTGTATTTTATTTCATACAAGAAATGTTTTGTTGTATTATATTGTTCATTTCATGCAAATGGAAAGTCAAGGTAGTAGATTTATGTTGTTTTATGTTAAAAAGGGTGGATTTAAACGGTGGATTGGTGCTTAACCGACACACAGGCTGTAGTTCAAAGGCCATTGACGTTGTTTTCAGCACGCCATATTGGCGTCACCTCATTTAGGACTAAATAAGCTGAAAAACAGACTTTTACTGTTATTTAAGGGCTACCTGTGTGTTATTTTCAAATGTTTATGCACATTATTTTGTTGTTATGGGAGGCCATTAAGGTTTGGATCAGGAAATGCCGAGCTAGAATCGGAGTTTGATTCGCTGACCAGGAAACAAGATGGCGAGCCACCAACGAACCCATTGAACTGTGCCGAGCAGGAAAAGGAAAAGAAACGCCCCTGCTGGACGTTGTGCTTTTTCACTGAAAAAATCTGGTAGGATTAATCCATACACCTCTGCAAAAGAACAGTGGACTCTCAAAGCACCGGATAACCAAACAGAGTAATTCCGGGATTAATAGTTAAAGGACACAGAGACAACTTCTTTTTTTTGTTTGTTTGTTTGTTTAAGGGGTTATTCAGCCTTTTGCTGAATTGTTTTCAGTTTTTTACATTTTTTGTTTTTTTTGTAATTTATTTTTTTGGTCAACCTTACATTTTAACGCTGTAATGGTGTTAATGGAAATGTAAATAATTTTGTTGGGTTAAAACAAAATAAGAAATGGTTGAAATCTAAAGGTGAACTAGACCAAGATTAAATTAAATCTTGTGCCTAAAGAACTAAACTTGATTTAAAATAACACAGTGTTAACTCAAATAGATTAAAGGATAAACTTGAACTTAGAACTTGAAATAAATAAAACAATAACCCTAGGTTGAAAATAACATCCTTTTAAGGTCAAATAAAAGGTTTTGAGATAAATAGGATAAATTAACAGAAATTACTGAACTAAAAAGGGAAAGAAAATATCTTGTTTTCCTTAAATGTGGTGTTGAATGTTTTATGTAATGTGTGTCAACTGTCTACTCTCTGTTTTTACAAAATAATAAGCCGGCAATTTAAACTTATTTTTTGATCTGTGGTCTTTATTACATGCTACACTTATTACTACTCTAGTAGTCGAACATAACTGGTCCTAGTGTACTGTAACGACTCCAGAAGTGTTACATTACACTTTTCTAGCACATTTACCTCACATGTAGATAGCCACGCAAACTTTTACAGTTTCTGACTCTCCAGTGCTCCCGCCTGAGCATGCAGTGCATGACGCAAACCTGAGTACATGCGTGCTCTGGGTTAAGGCGGCTCTTAAAGGGACAGTATGCCCCCGGAAGGCAAGGTCTATTCATCACCATGACAACCCTACAGACAGACCTCTGGTAGACAAGCAAACAGTTAAAACACAATCACCTCTTCTTAAACCTTTTTTATGTGTAGTGCTAGTTCACCTGACTACATATATATATATATATATATATATAAGGTCCCTCATCCTATTCATGTAACCCCTTCCGCCAGGGTTACTTGGTGCTGTTCTCTTATATATAAAATAAGAGAACAGCACCACCAAGGCTGGAGACGGAGCAATACTGGAAGAGCATATGGGAGAAGGACGCAACCCATAATGGCAATGCTCAGTGGCTAGTGGATCTGAGGGCAGACCATAGCGACCTCCCTGAACAGGGTCCAGTAACCATCACAGTGGCAGATATCCAAGAAAGGGTCTCCAGTATGAAGAGTTGGACAGCACCAGGGCCGACATGGTTCACGCCTACTGGCTGAAGAAGCTGACTGCACTCCACGAGCGTCTGGCAGCACAAATGAACCAGCTGCTAGTTAACGAGAGACACCCGGAATGGCTAACCGAAAGTCGGACGGTCCTGATCCCCAAGGACCCCAAGAAGGGACCGGTCCCATCCAACTACCGACCAATTACCTGCCTCAGTACTACATGGAAGCTCCTGTCAGGCATCATATCGGCTAAGATGAACAGGCACATGGGTCAATACATGAGCGGGGCACAGAAAGGGATTGGCAAGAATACCAGAGGCGCAAAACACCAGCTACTGGTAGACAGAACAGTCAGCCGAGACTGCAGGACCAGACTGACCAACCTGTGCACTGCCTGGATTGATTACAAGAAGGCCTATGACTCAATGCCCCACAGCTGGATACTGGAATGCCTAGAATTGTACAAGATCAACAGGACCCTAAGAGCATTCATCAGGAACTCAATGGGGATGTGGCGTACAACACTAGAGGCCAACTCCAAGCCCATAGCACAAGTCACCATCAAGTGCGGGATCTACCAAGGAGATGCTCTGTCCCCACTGCTGTTCTGCATAGGCCTGAACCCCCTCAGTGAGATCATTAACAAGACTGGCTACGGATACCGACTACGGAACGGAGCAGTTGTCAGCCACCTCCTGTACATGGATGACATCAAGCTGTATGCCAAGAGTGAACGAGACATTGATTCACTGATCCACACTACCAGGATATACAGCAATGACATCGGGATGTTGTTCGGACTGGAGAAGTGTAGTCGGATGGTAACAAAGAGAAGGAAGGTAGTCAGAACTGAGGGGATTGAACTACCAGAAGGCAACATTGCAGACATAGAGGACAGTTACAAGTACCTGGGGATCCCATGGGCGAATGGGAACCATGAAGAGGCCGCTAGAAAGGCTGCAACCACCAAATACCTGCAGAGGGTCAGGCAAGTCCTGAGGAGTCAGCTGAACGGTAAGAACAAGATCCGGGCCATCAACACCTACGCCCTGCCCGTGATCAGGTACCCTGCTGGGGTAATAGGCTGGCCAAAGGAGGAGATAGAAGCCACTGACATCAAGACAAGAAAGCTCCTTACCATGCATGGAGGGTTTCACCCCAAGTCCAGCACCCTGAGGCTGTACACTAAGTGGAAGGAAGGAGGCCGGGGACTGGTGAGTGTCAGCACCACAGTCCAGGATGAGACAAGGAGCATCCAAGAATACACTGGGAAGACGGCCCCAACTGACCGAGTGCTCCGTGAATACCTCAGGCAGCAGAAACCCAAGAAAGAGAAGGGAGACGAGGAACCATCATGGAAGGACAGGCCCCTGCACGGTATGTACCACCGGCAGATAGAGGAGGTGGCTGATATCCAGAAATCCTACCCGTGGCTGGACAAAGCTGGACTGAAAGACAGCACAGAGGCACTAATCATGGCAGCACAAGAACAAGCTCTGAGTACAAGATCCATAGAGGCTGGGGTCTACCACACCAGGCAAGACCCCAGGTGCAGGCTGTGTAAAGATGCCCCAGAGACAATCCAGCACATAACAGCAGGGTGCAAGATGCTAGCAGGCAAGGCATACATGGAACGCCATAACAAAGTGGCCAGCATAGTGTACAGGAACATCTGTGCCGAGTATAACCAGGAAGTCCCGAGGTCAAAATGGGAGATGCCCCCAAGGGTGGTGGAGAATGACCGAGCTAAGATCCTGTGGGACTTCCAGATGCAGACGGACAAAATGGTGGTGGCTAACCAACCGGACATAATGGTGGTAGACAAACAGAAGAAGACGGCCGTAGTGATCGATGTAGCGGTTCCGAATGACAGCAATATCAGGAAGAAGGAACACGAGAAGCTGGAGAAATACCAAGGACTCAGAGAAGAGCTCGAGAGGATGTGGAGGGTGAAGGTAACGGTGGTCCCCGTGGTAATCGGAGTACTAGGTGTGGTGACTCCCAAGCTAGGCGAGTGGCTCCAGCAGATCCCGGGAACAACATCGGACATCTCTGTCCAGAAGAGCGCAGTCCTGGGAACAGCTAAGATACTGCGTAGGACCGTCAAGCTCCCAGGCCTCTGGTAGAGGACCCGAGCTTGAAGGATAAACCGCCCGCAGGGGCGTGCTGGGTGTTTTTTTCATATAAAATTCCCCTTTCATCCCTGCAGCCAGTCTATTCTTCAAAGTTGCGTCCTCTACCAGAGGCCTGGGAGCTTGAGGGTCCTGTGCAGTATCTTAGCTGTTCCTAGACCTACGCTCTTTTGGACAGAGATCTCCAATGTTGTTCCTGGGATCTGCTGGAGCCACTTGCCTAGCTTGGGAGTCACTGCACCTAGTGCTCCGATTACCTTTGCCCTCCACATCTTTCTCTAGCTCTTCTCTGAGCCCTTGGTACTTCTCCGGCTTCTCATTTTTCTTCTTCCTGATGTTGCTGTCATTTGATATTGTTACGTCTATCATTACTGCCATTTTCTTTTGCTTGTCAACCACTACTATGTCCAGTTGGTTAGCTATCACCATTTTGTCCATTCTCAACCACCCTAGTGTCTCTCATTTTGACCATGGGACTTCCAGGCCGTACCTGGCACAGATGTTTCTGTATACTATGACCAGCCACTTGTTCCATGTATGCCCTGCCTGTTAGCATCTTGCACCCTGCTGTTATGTGCTGGATTGTCTCAGGGGCATCTTTACACAGCCTGCAGCTGGGGTCTTGCCTGGTGTGATAGACCTCACCCTCTATGGATCTTGTGCTCAGTGCTTGGTCCTGTGCTCCATGATTAGTTCATCTGTGCTGTCATTCAGTCCAGCTTTGTAAAGCCACTGGTAGGACTTCAGGATGTCAGCCACTTCCTCTGTCTGGTATATACCATGCAGGGGCCTATCCTTCCATAATGGTTCATCCTCTTACTCCTCTTTCTTGGGTTTCTGCTGGCTGAGGTATTTGTCACGGGGTGGAAATGGACAAGTTAACTGTTTTTTTTTTAATCTTGCATGAGTTGCCGTGTTTTATTATTGTTAATATTTTAATATTGTACAGTGTTTTATTCTTGTTTTATTGCATGTTTTTTTTTAACCGTATTTATTGTTGACTTGTCCTGGAGAGACTCTGCCCCTCCCTGATTACTAACTAAGTCACAGAGGCCAAATAAGAGGGTCTGGCAGGTCAGGAGAAGGAGAGCAGCTGAGATGGCGACATAGCTGGTGGCAGGCGACGGCCGCAAGCAGCGTCGGTGGTGTTGGTGTTGGTGCTGGTGCGGTTTGGTGCAGCAGTACGTGGCGAGGGCATACGACGGCCAGTGCTCGGAGAGGCAGAGGGACCTGTGCTGGTGCTGAAGAAGTAGCTTGATGCCGGAGGACGCTACGGTGGGGGATTAAGTGGCAGCGGGACAGCGCCCTATCTCCTACGGCGAGACCACAGAGCTGGCGTGACACAGAAAAGCGGCGGGCAGAGTTGAGAGCTCTGCCCATCCGGGGTAAATCCTGAGACTTATCACGCTGCGATAACCCGGTTCACTGGAAAGAACAGTGACTGTCATTGCCCCCTCTCTCTTCCAGTACTCTGGAGCGAAGAGACTGACAAGACAGCCGGGGACGCCGCCGGGTTTTCCTTGCCCGCTCCGATTTTACTGGATGTTAATGCTGTGGCTGATGCCACTGGTCTTTTAGTGTTTATGTTTTATTGGTTTTTACTGTGTGTTCTCCCTGGGCAGGTTTGTTTTAATTGCTTTTAAACCTTTTTTGTATAATAAATTATATTTTAGTAGTACAGTTTTATATTGATCTTTTCCCTTGGCTGCTCCACTGCTCTGTCCGTTTTTTGGAGGGTGTCCCTCCTTAGAGTAACACCTGGTGACCACTTACATATTCACTGATCATGCGTTGGTTGGGGCCATCTTCCTGATGTATTTATGGATGTTTGTTGTCTCATGCTGGACTGTGGTCTGATACTCACCAGTCCCCAGTCTCCTTCCTTCCCCTTAACATACAGCCTTATCCTGCTCTCCTTGTGTGTGTATGCTACACAGTTCAGCAGCAGCCCAACTCCACTTGAAACAACGCGCAAAGTCAGGATGTAGCGTCCAACTCCTTTTAATTAGTACGTATTTCCTCATGGAGTAAAACTGAAATACAAATGACATAGCTACAATTAACTTAGCATCATTAGCACCACAAAAATAGATTCCAATACACATCCATTAGCGTTAACACACTACATAAAGTATTGATCTACAGCAAATATTTCCACAAAATATACATACAACATATTCCTACAGTTCAATACAAATGAAAACTTACAGACGGAGGTGTCAATGGCACAATCAAAAGGCAGATGTTGGAGGATAAAACTTCCCCACATGTGACCCACAAGGAACTAAACAAACATGGCTGACTTCCTGTTACTTCCTGAAAACTGATTTTCAAAATAAAACAGACTTCAAAATAAAATTAGCTCACTACAAAGAGCGCCTATATTGCAATAAAATTAAGAGCAGAACAGGACTTGGGGTCAAACCCTCCATGCATATTAAGGAGCTTCCTCGTCTTGGTGTCAGTGGCTTTTATGTCCTCCTTTGGCCAGCTTATTATTCCAGCAGGGTACCTGATCACGGGCAGGTTGTAGGCGTTGATAGCCCAGATCTTGTTTGTACCGTTCAGCTGACTCCTCAGGAATTGGCTTACTCTCTGCAGGTACTTGGTGGTTGCAGCTTTCCTAGCAGCCACTTCATGGTTCCCGTTTGGCTGTGGGATCTCCAATTACTTCTAGCTGTCCTCAGTGTCTGCAGCGTTGCCTTCTGGTAGTTAGTTCTGACTACCTTCCCTCTCTTTGTTATCATCTAACTACACTTCTCTAGTCTGAACGACAGTCCAATGTCATTGCTGTAGATCCTGGTGGTGTGGATCAGCTTATCCATAGCCAGTCTTGTTAATGATCTAACTGAGGGGGTTCAGGCCTATGCAGAACAGCTGTGCGGACCGAGCATCTCCTTGGTAGATCCCACACTTGATGGTGACTTGTGCTATGGGTTTAAAGTTGGCCTGTAGTGTTGTACGCCACATCCTCGTTGAGTTCCTGATGAAGGCTCTTACGGTTCTGTTGATCTTGTACAGATCGTGGCTCAAGAGTTGGGAGTTCGCCTTGTAATCGGAAGGTTGCAGGTTCGAGCCCCGGCTCGGACAGTCTCGGTCGTTGTGTCCTTGGGCAAGACACTTCACCCGTTGCCTACTGGTGGTGGTCAGAGGACCCGGTGGCGCCAGTGTCCGGCAGCCACCGGTGTCAGTGCGCCCCAGGGTGGCTGTGGCTACAACGTAGCTTGCCATCACCAGTGTGTGAATGTGTGTGTGAATGGGTGAATGACTGGATATGTAAAGCGCTTTGGTGTCCTTAGGGACTAGAAAAGCGGGCCTACAAACTGGACCTGGGAACAATATGCTTATTTCCACACTCAGTCACATAGTTACTGAACACACATCTAAATGATATTGTATTTGCACATTTTGCATCTTGCACATGTCTTCATCCTGTCTTGTCTACAATATCCTGACCATAACTTGAACCTGGTATTCATTACCTACTGCAATGGCTGTATGTATTGTCTCTGTCCTGTTTTTGTTTATTGTACAGTTAGTATTCCTCAGTTATTATTATAGTATTGTATAGTATTGTATAGTCAGTCCACTAGGGATGCACCCCATATACTGGTATCAGCTCAATACTGTAAAATCATCAAGTTTGCAGATGACACGTAACAGTTAACCGATACCATGAACCGATACTAATGTAGCCCGGATCTGAATACAGAGTAGATACTCATAACACCATGGTGGACTAATGTCAACATAACAACCTGACAGTTATGTGATGTAACTGTAAGAATTTAATTTGCCCTGGTTATGTCACAAGGTAAATACAGGTAATTAATTGAGCAATCAAACTGCACATGTTAATCTGCTATTGAGATGGTATGTAACTCTGAAGGAGTTAAAATATTGTTCAGAGTTCTAATTTCTGGAGATGAAGGTAGCTCCTGGGACTTGTGAACACCACAATGGAGGAGGAGAAAGCCCATGGACGAGATGCACGAGGTTAGCTGAGCCAAAGTGAGAGACTCCGCTAGTTTTACTGAGGTTAATAGCACAAAGAGTGTGTGACTAGAAAGCTAACCACTGAGTGCAACAGAGTGTGGGTGAAGTGACTATTTTGTTTCAACGGAACTAGCACCCTTGCTGGAAATCTGTGTTTCCAGCTAAGACCGTCGAGGCTAAAGAGATAGCCGGACTGCTGGAGCGCCCACGGCGGCAGCCCATCTATGGACTGTCGGAGAGCTGGACAAACACATCATTTGATATAGCAGAGACAGCATCGGGTGAGGGAGTGGATTTAGTTGGGACCACGGCGACTCACCGAGCAACGGAACTGTAAGTCTTTTGTGCCTTACTGGGAGACTGATTTTTCTCCATCGTCCGGCGTGAGCAACAAACAGAAACTGCAACAAGTGTGAAGCAGTCAGAACCCTCAACCAATGAATATTGTAAAGGAGTGGAGTTATATAACGTGTTTTGGAAACATATTAGTGAGTCAATCACCAAAAAGGTGATAACATAAGTTCCACAAATCCAATATAATTTGACCTGGGAATTATTTCATTTATACAGTGTATTTCATTTGGTTAACTGGAATATCATTTGAGTTTAAAGGGATGTGTTGTACAGTATTTGTCTCTTGCACATGTTCAGTAATCCTTTCTTGTGTTAAAAGTTGTCTGACCATAACTTTACTACTGGTTAGTTTAACCTGTGTGTGGTGGAAGTATGTTTTGTACTCTGTCTGGCAAGTACTCAGATCTACAGTAGTATTGTATCGGATCGGTTATTAAAAAATTGGTATCGTTGCATCCCTAGTCAGTAATTAGTACCTTTTTATCCCTTAATTTTACCCAAATTTAGCAGACCTTAAAGTATGAGACACGGGCAAGGGTGCGAAGGTTTCTGTGATCTATGCCGCATCTACAGGACTGAGGCCCCTTAGGAAAAAAGAGTATAAGGAGATCCGATGTCATGGGAGGTCCAGGTGCAACAGGTGGGATCCACCTAAAGGTGTACTCCACTGGTTCTGTAGTTCCACGAGAGGCATGGAGGTAAGCCCTGACTCTGACAAGTGTACCAGCTCATTTTCCCCGTTTCCTTGGGCGCTTCTTCCAGGGTGTGGGAACACCCTGGAGTGGTAACACAGGTAAGCCGGAACAGGCAACTCAAAAGGTGGTGGAGGCAATCCATGACCTTGTCCTGTTGCAGTTTGTTTAAGAATTAGATTGTAAGATACTTTGATTTCAAATAGCAACTGGCGATCATACACACAATTTTTAGACATCATAAAAGGAAGAGAGCTAACATGCATACTGCTGGCACTATCCTGTCAAGTCATCAGTATCAGGACTGAAAAGTTGATCAGGCGTGGAACCCCTTTAGAGTTAGGGGTAAGTTTAGGATTAGGGTCACATCTAACTTGTTATAGGGAAATATTTGTTTATTTAGTTTACTGAAATTGAAATCATTTAAAAGAAGTGAAACAAATACGTGACAAGGTTAGTATCGAAAAATACTAAAGTTAAACTATCTAAACTAACTATCACCTTTATGTAAAATAAGGAATGCATTTTTTTTGTGTGGATTTTATTGCTTTGGAATGAATGACCTGTCAAGCAGGTCAAAGTAACTTTGGCGCCACTTTTATAATCCTTCTCTCTCTCCAACTGTTGTCTCTTTCATGCACATTTTCACTTCTTTTTGGAAGAAGATTCTTTTTCAGAAGATAAAACATCAGTATGGTTCTTCATAACTGGAGTCTGACATTGAGACAAGAATAAAAGTTGCCTTCATGGCATGCGGAAGCCTAAAAGTTACTTGTTCCTCCACCTTTTCGCATACTACGTATGTGGCTTGTCTCTAGCCACATACATGAAACATAACACCTCTATCAAGATGGTGGAGAAACATGGCAACATCCACAAACCGGCGCATGCTCCTACATATTTTAATGGTCTATTCTGGTCATGGTCTGGGGTCTTGGACCCCGCATTCTGAATGATCAACTTAAGTTCTATTTGTCACTGATTTCCCAAAAAGTTGATTCTCTTGGACCTAGTGTTATCAGTGGAGAAATGTCTTGCCACTCATCCAAGTGACTTAATCAGTCTCCACTGATTGCAGGTTTCCACAACCTTTTAAACAGTATATTTGCATAATGACTGAAACTAGAACCACTGGAGTACAATGGAGTGTGCAAATTGTCATGACTATTGATCAACAACCACTGATTAAAAACACTGATCAATGACCATTGATCAGTACAATGAGTAGCATTCACAGTTGAAGAATGGCTGCAATCACAGCATTGTAAGATGTTTCAAGATGTACCCTTAGGCCCCCTCCTCTATTCAAAGATGATCTTTCCCTTTTAACGTGAATGGCCTCCTTGGCTCCCCATGCAAACCACCGTTCCTCCCTGTCCAGGATGTGTGCATCCTCATCACTGAACACCTAGTATGTAGGTGTAAATAGACTGCGGAGTCCTGGCCTGACAAGGTCTTCTGTGTCGTGCCATCCTCTTAGCCAGAGGTTGTTTGGTTTTCCAGATGTACAATTCTCCTGGTACATACTGCTATTGCGTTTGTGCCAGGGAACCTGATCCTGGGGTAACCAATTTTTGGCGCAGCATGTTTGGGGGTTTGAAAGCCATAGAGACAGGGTGTTTAGGGAAAATGCGTGTCAACTGTTCCGATACTCCTGACACACAAGGGATCATTAAGGGTTTTTGCTTAGCCAGCAGTTGTCCTTCTTACCTGGATCTCCTTGAGCATTCTTTAGGAGCATCCAGCTTTGACAAATGTCCAGCTGGGATAACCACATTTATTCAGGGTCTTCTTGAAATGATTTTCTTCAGCCTTCCTGGCCTCTGTAACTGTGGGGATTATGTTTGCTCTGCATTGTAGCATCCCGATGATACCCAGTTTGTGCTCCAGTAAATGATGAGAGTCAAACCTTAAATACTGATCCATATGCACTGGTTTACAGTACACATCAACTTTTAAATATCTCCCATTATTGATGGAAATCTCACAGTCTAAGAAGGCTAACCTGTTATTTTTCATATCCTCCCTCGTGAACTTAATGTGTTATTCCACAGAGTTAATGTAATCAGTGAATTGTGGTACATCCTGAGATTTGATTTTCACCCAGGTGTCATCCACATACTTGTAACAACCTCTTTTCCATTTCTTCCATGTACAAGTTGGCTGACAAGTAAACTGAAGAGCAATTTTGCAGATTTTTAGGAGTAACCCTGTTCTCTCTGCATCTGCATATATATATATTTAGTAATTGCTTCATATTGAGGAGTCTTTATTGTGTCTTTATTTCTTAAGGAACTAGAAGATCGTTACACATCATGCTTTCATAAAAACAATGTTCCTATCTGTATCCTACTTCTGGTAGTGCACTTAAAACTGGCAAGTACAAGAAAGAGATTTGAAGAAAGGGACAAGTGGGATTTGTGCTGAACAACTTTATTGATTGGCAACTCTGTTCATGATACTACATTTGGAGAATCTTTACTATCACAGGATAAATGAGAAAATCCAATTTTAATCCAAGCATTAGCCTCACAAGATGTGCTAAACACAACTTTCTTAAGCCTGAAGGTGATGCTCCCTTTACTCCCAGTGGCAGTTCCACAAAAATACTAAAATGCACCACAATATGACATCCACTCACAATCAGACATGTTTAATGACAGGTGTAATGCTGGTGACAAGGTTATCAACATCTTGTGCAGGCTGCCATAAGCATTTTCATCCCAAAAGAGCTGGCATGCTGACCTTGCATTCACCACAATCCCATGGGCTTTTTTAGGTGATCAGAAAGCAGGAAATAGCCTAATGGGCATTGCACAATGGCGAGGTGTCTCCCTGTCACACTTCATCTAGACTGATGCATTGGGATTGTTTCACCATTCAAGCTGGGCAATTACTGTCCAATTCCAATCTACTCCTGAGCCCCACTGTAATGAGAAATAATTAAGAGGCTGAAAATGAGTTTTCTCATGAAATGGTTTCAGGAGTTGAACAGAATTGTACTTGGCAGATGGCAATGTGAGTGTGTTTTAATACAGCAGAGGCGCATTTGGAAAACTATGACGCTATTCCTGTCAGACAGATAGCAAAACCTAAATACAGTTCTGTGAAAAGGTACTTATCTCATTCCTGATTTCTTTCTTTTGTTTTTTGTAAATTTTTCACACACTTTCCATCATCAAGCAAATTTTGATGTTAGACATAGATAACCCTAGTAAATACAAAATGCAGTTTCTAAATGATGATTTAAGTGATTAAGGTAAAAGAAGCTATCCAAAACTACCTGACCTGTGAAAAAGAAATTGCTCCCTAAATTTAATAACTAGTTGTGCCATACTTGGCAGCTAAAACTGCAGTCAATTAATTTGTGATAACTGGGAATGAGTCTTTCACATTGCTGTGAAGGAATTTTGGCCAACTCTTCTTTGCAGACTTGTTTTAATTCAGCCACATTGGTAGGTTTTTTAGCTAAATAGGCTCATTAAGGTCATGACAAAGCATCCCAATTGGATTTCAGTCTGACTAGGCCAATCTAAAAGCTTCATTTTCTTTTTTTCTGCAGGAGTTTGGTGGTGGAGCATGTCGTGAGTGGAATGAGAGATTGAGAGCTGTTTTTTTCAAATTTCTTGTCACATTTCTATTATCTTACTAGTTGCATTGTTTTTTGGTAAATTTGTTTCTATGGATTTGGTTTACAATTAATAGTTTTTGGGAACTTTGTTGTGAAGTCTCTGCAGGGATGGTATCAGGTGTGATGGAATGCTTTGAGTGTGGAAATGTGGGACACAAAAATATTGCTTGCCCCCACAGAGGGCAGAAGCAGCTACAGCTGCGGCCACTGTAGTGGCTGCTGTACGTGGAGATGGAAACGGGCAGGCAGTCCTGCCTGGTACCACTGCCCCTGCACTGGTGGAATTGAAGATTTCAGTTGATGTTCCAGGTAAGAGGAAAACTGAAGGTTCTGTTACAGTTGTTGCTGTGGGTGCCTGTGGGTCTGTTGATGAGTGTGTTGTGGAGAAAGTGAACTCAACAGTGGTGACATTAATACCATGTTAGCTGGCACTTGTAGTTCTGATTTTAAGGTTGTGCCACAGGCTAGTTGCAGTTCCGATGGGCAAGATTCAGTGGCTATAATGGGGTCCCAAATAAGTCAGGAAAACTCAAAAGATGATTGCAAGACTGTGGAAGAACCTGAACAGGTTAGATTGGGCAGAAAAGTAGAGGGAGAATCTACGATGCAGGTTGGTTGCCATTCTGCCTCCATCCTACATGATTCATTCATTAACATGGGAGTTTGAAGTCTCATTTTATTGTCTCTTCCTGCCTACTATTGTCCGCTCCCATGTAATCCACTGGGTTCCCATCACTAAATTCACCTGTCACCCTGACAGAAAGTGCCAATCTGCCACTTTTCCATCTGCAAGACTCTTTAGACCACTTCCCTTTCCTGGACATCCACGTTCTCACATAGGTCTACATTTCAATACTTCCGGTTTTCATCCTCAGACCAACAGACAGACAGACTAAGACCAATTAAGAACTGGAAGCAGCTCTCCAAGTCGTGGTTGTTTATGGTAACTTGTTAGCTAGGGCAGCATGAATCCATTCAGATGACAGTATGGTATGCATTTTTCTATTGTATTTTAAGCTTTCCTATTTTACTACATATTTACCTATTTTGTATAATGTTTTATATAAAAACTGAGTACAGCATATACCAGTAACATTTGTTCAAGCTGATGTGGGAACATTATTTTCTAAATATTTACCTTGTTAGGGAGAACAGTACAGTGAGTAATAAAAATACTTAAATGTAAGCCTGATTTTAACTTATTTAAAAATGATTTTTAATAAAATTCCATATTGTTTAATACAAATATAACATCGTGAGTACCTTAGCTCGGAGTTCTAAGCATGCATGCAATTACCTATCACAAGATAAGACATGATTTGATTTAGAGAAAAACTTCAAGATCCATCAACAACCAAGCACAATTTGTTCTCATAAACACAACATCACACATCACACACATCTTGAATGCAACAATTTGTTGCAAGGGTATTATTTTGCTGCATTTTAACAGGTGGTAATTTAGTATGTTGAGATTGATGGGAAATCCTGGTGTGTTAATGTGATTATGTACACTCGATTTCTGCTCATATGATTAACATAACCCTGTTAGTGTTTAAATAACATTTCCAATAATTCAGCATAGAATTAATGTGAATTAAATAAATCAAATTAGCATCATCAATGTTAATACAGTGATTGTATTTGATTAGTGATTATGAAGGAGCTGAACCACTTCTTTGCAAGCTTTGAGGTGAAGGGACAAGAGGCAGCGGCAGCTCCAACATCGTACGACAGCAGCAGCCCAAGCTTCATTGTGTAGTAGTAGACTTCAGAAGGAGGAAGTCCGTGCTGCAGCTCGTCAGCATCAACAGGGAGTGCATGGAGAGGGGGTCCAATTTCAAGTTCCTGGGTGTGCTCATAGACACACCGCCACAGACCTCCAGAACACCCAATAGTGTCTCCATCTTCTGAGAATCCTCAGAAAAATAGACCTGAAGACCTGATTGTCTTCTACCGTTGCTCCATTGAAAGTGTGCTGACATACTGCATCTGTGTATGGTTCTTCAACTGCACCATGGCACACAAAAAGGCAGTTCAAAGGGTCATTAATGTGGCCCAAAAAAATCATTGGACATCCTCTTCCCTCCCTGAAGGACCTGTACAGCACTCGCTGTCTCAACAGGGCACGCAGCCTCCTACAGGATTGCACATACCGAGGATACTGGGTATTTAACCTGCTGCTGTCTGGCAGATTCAGGCTGCTGAGGTTGTGGACAAACAGATTCATGGATAGCTTTTACAACAGGGCAATAGCCCTAATCAATGTTAACAGCTGACCTGATTGCCTACCTCCCTGGACTTTTTTTTGGGGGGGGGGGCAATAACAAGGAATAATAATGATAGTAATAATCATTCTTTTATTTATTTATTAAGTCATTCTTTTTTTTTTGCTCATACCTTTCTTGCACTTAAAAAATCCACTTTAAGTTACTATATTTTGTTGTTATTGTGCTTTGTTACTGTCATTTTGCCACCACAAAATGATCAAGACTTGCTTTCCTGCATAAAGTCAAGGACTTTTAAGCATTTTTTTTTTATACACAGTCTCATCAATCTCAAAAATAATTGGACAAACTAAGACATTTACATATAAGGATGGTTTAGTACTTATTGATTGCCTGAAGAGTGGAATGTTTACACATCACCAAATACTTTTGTTTTTCTTTCACTGAGACGACTTTAGTGTAGCCACCTTCAGTTGCTCCTTGTTTGTTGGTCTGTGGGTCAGATTGAAACTATGTAAAGTCAGGCTAACCTCAACACACAGCTTGGGCTCTGGAACCAGTCACCTAGAGAGGACCTGAACTGTGCCCAGTGTGGAATTGCTCCCACGAGAGGCAGTGGGCAAGACTGGGAATTGATTGATTGATTGATTGATTCATGTATCCCCTGGCCTGCTGCCTGCATTTTGGGGTTCTTTCCACTAGAGAGAGTTGCATCCCAGAGCCTTCAGGTTGGGGAAATGATTCTAAATTGTCATTTGTGAATGTGCAAATGACAGTTCAGAGTATCCAGTCTTCTTGAAGTCACTGGGTGTGGTTCTGGAGGTTGCCCAAATGATTCCATTATCATACCGGGTGTTCATAAGTGCATGTGCCTATATCCTAGGAATGATGAATCAGAATATAGGTTACATCGTGGTTTGAGGTAAAATGTGCACCTTTATAACAGTAATGTGTACCTTCAAAAACCATGAATGTCTTTTACTTTGGGGTATTTCAACCCTGTATGGTTATGCCATCATGTGATAAGATAAATTAAAGTAGAGTGACCCTTATGTCGCTATATAGCCCTAGTCTGTTCTTGTTAGAAACCTGCCTATTACTCCAGTTAAAGTAACTTGCATTTTTGTCTTCCTTAGAGATACGCAGTGGGAGTGATTATACAATGAGCATCTTGCTCATTGTACTTACAGCAAGTTAGTCATCAAGTATAAACTCAGTCATGCAGTCCTGTATAACATTTGAGCCTCTTCCATGTTTGATTGTTTACCGTGAAACTGGTCATAGTATACTAGTGATATTATGTCACAGAGTAAACGCTTCTAAACTCTTTACTTTTGATTTCTGTGACGTAAAAGGATATTGTCTGCAGAGATGCTGTAGGTTCAGTCTTTTTCTGTTGGCTGTTTTTGAACAAGCTCCTGGATGACGACACATACCATGTGAGGCTGACGGATGCCTTTCCATTCTGGCGACTTGAGTGGCATTCTTTGTGAGGTTCTGGTGAATCCCCTGGAGATCCTCTCATTTGGAGGGGAGGCATACCTTGTGCATGACATCCTTCACTGAGCAAACTAAATACAGATCATAAGGTATCTAAGGTAAGAAGTTGAAATGGGATTTTTTTTTTCTTTTTTTTTTGCAACAGCAGCAGCAGCAGCAGAATGCAAGCTGAACAGTCAGTCTAAGGAGCAGAAATCTCAGCATCTGACATTTCTGGCAGCAGAACAGATGCTGAGTCGCTGGTATTGATCAGCAGCTTAAAATAGAGGAAAAAAAACACAGCCTCAGGTGGGTGCAGAGCACTTCAGTAAACAGTTCTTTAGAGCCATTCCACTGAGAGATATTTTCTTTCACTTACTAGCTGAATACTAGTAAGTGTTCATATTTAATAGTCATTTAATTGTACAGACTGTAAATCTTGGGGAACAGCCTTTGATGTGATGTGACACACTCTCAGTGATCACTTTATGAACGTATATATGGGGCAATAGATGAGGGACATTTCACTTTTAAAGTAATACTGCATTAGAAAGAGCTGAGATTTTCAAAATGGGCCACAGTTCATTTTGAATGTTTACTGATCAGAATCAACTATACCACAAATATTTATGGCATACAATGAATTATTCCTGTCACATGATTTAAAAACCCTGCCTGAGGGAATTATGGCAATCTACTTAAATTTTTCAGTTTAAGTGTAGTTGGCTTGAATGATTTTGATTGGTTTTGAAACTTTCTTGGTAGTTTTTTTTCCTGCAAGGGCACTGACTTTACCTATTGATCTGCAGTAATTTCTGTTGTACTGCTCATTTACTGCTTTTATTAAACAAAATTTACACAAAGTGAAAGGGTTTTATTTCCAATTTATGAAAAAGGGCCCAAGTTTATCTGCTATATTCTAGCTTTTTGTGTTTTAATGTGTGGCAGAGCATGCATTTTATAGAACTACACCACTACTTAAACCACTTCATTTACTGATACAAGTGTCCTAGTAGGAGCAATGAAAGCTGTGCTGTGGTTCAGTTTTTTAGTGGCACCAGGGGTAAATTTTTAATTCATCACTGCTGGTAAAGAATTTAGTGGAGCTCGGTTACCATATACTTCACTCTAACAAAGCCTTCTGACACTTTGTGACACTTGATGACTACCACTAACGGGAGTTGTGTCTGTTGTTACATATGGCAATTTTGTCTTTAAACTTTGGTGCCATTTCTTCATAAGAGAATTTTCTAACAGCACAATCTTCTTCCTCTGTAGGCAGATTGTTCTGCTTTATTAATTATTAATCCAAATTCCATGCAGCTAAGACTCAAGTGACTACTTCTGCCAGACTGATGCAGTGGCGTGTCTAGAAAATTTTTGTTGGGGGGACAGGTAGGGGCACAGATTTGGAGAAGGGTGGCAGATGTAATTGGCAGATAATGTTTAAAAAAAAATCTACCAACCGTTAACCATAATTCAATAACCCTGTAAACCTAATAACCGAATGCGCTTTTAACTCTTATTAGAATGAGATTTTAACCACTACAGTGCAAAGTTTTTAGATACTGCGTTGAAAAAGTACAAGAGATACAATCAGTGCTTTGTCAGTGTTTATTCAGCATTGAAGGACAGCAATATTTGCATAGTATTTTTACTGACATATAGTGCACATATGTTTTGGGCAAAAAAAACATTTTGAATATTAAAATACAAACATTTTTAACATACAACTGGCAAATTAGCCAATGCAAAACTTTATCTGCCTATTAAAAAGAAGATAATCTTCTTACAAACTGGTGTTTGATTTTGAAACAGGAAAAAGTGGGGAAACAAATGAAAAGACTAACATTTGAATGAAACCTGAAAGCAAGTAAATACTTTCTATGCTGCCTTATGGTAAACTTTGGTAATATTGATGTATAAAGAACAACACTGGCTGATGATGAAATACAGTCAGCTGGCATGGTGACACTGCCAGTATTAACCTGCAGGGCTGGACTGGGACAAAAAATCGGGCATTTTGACCAGAGACTGGCCCACCAGGTATTAAAGCCATAAAGCCTTTGAATGAAAACAAACGCTGTTGTGACAGTGATGTACACTGTCTTGTTGGTATATGTATGATTTCTATGCATTTTACGTCAGATAAAAACTTTATTTGCAAGATTCAGATAATTATTTAATAAAAGCGAGACATTTTAAATGAGAATAAGAAAGAAAAGTATTTCTTTGTGCCCCCCTTTCCCTGTTAATGCCCTACCTGGCCCCCTGGCAAAACTTTGCTAGACTTGCCCCTGCACAGTTACCAGCTGTCAGCTACTTAGAAAAGGATCCTGGTGTTATTTGTCTCTCAGAAACAGCTCATAACTTCCCTTCAACTCATTCATGTCACCTAAAAGGTAAACCTGTTTCTCCATCACCTGTTCAGCTCTGATGATTCAGTAAGGACATCTCCTGGTTTCATCTGCATGTTTCCCTCTCACCACATATACAAACCGATATCATGACCAGCAGCTTTTACAGCTGTGGCTCCAGCAAACATCAGCTGATACTAGAAATTAATATTAAATAAATTCTAACAACAGCTGATAAAGCTTAAACGTGCTGCTGTTGTTTAGCGTTTATCCGCTGGTTTCCTCTTTCTGGCGCAAAGTGGGAGATAAATAAACAAGAGAGAAAAGCCGATCAGCTGATCATTGATCAGTTTCATGATTGAAGTAGGAACAGGAGAGGGAGGGGAGAGAATGAGAGAAGAAGAAGCAGCTGTGCAGCAAAACGACAGAATAACTCCAGCTTTGGGTCTTTTTTTTCATTCTGGCTGAAGTACGGGACAAACTGCGTCTCTTCTCAGCTCAACACGAAACGCGTAATATTTTCTCTGAATCAGGGACCATTCCATTTTTAAGGAGCTGTTGGCAACTCTACTAACTAACCTTATGAATAAAATAAAGTTCAGCTACGGTATCAGTAACATCATATCATCCACCCAGCAGTATAGAAACTCCGTCATGCTAGCTAGTACGCAGTACGAGTTATTGTAACTGACTGTAAAAAGTCAGCACAACGGAAATAAACTCCACCTAAATTTGGTTTATATCTGACCCAGATAGACTGCAGGTCATAACTTCTTACCTGAAGTTCAGTTCACCTGACGCTCGGACTGGCGGCTGCCTCGGGTCTCTCCTCCTCCCACCTCTTTCCCTCATCCATTTTTACACATCGGCCAGCATCTGGCCAATCCACCACCTCTCATTGTTCATGCCGTTACAAAAAAAAATTAAAAAAATAAGTCATCAGCCCACCGGGCAAATGCCCGGTATGCCCGATGGCCAGTCCAGCTATGTTAACCTGTTAATCTTTGCCGAAAAATTGTTTTCTGCAGTGCCTCTTTCGTGCTTGGCTCTCCTACCTTTGCTAATGTGATGCTCATAGTGCAGAAGCCGATGCTGCATTCACTTACACTCGGATATCTAAGTTTCACTGTGAAAACATAATCGTACATTTGATATTTCATTGAATTTTATTGTTTTAGCTTCGGGGTGGCACCTGGGGTGGCCAGTCTGGTTAGGGGGGTGGCCTGTGCCCCCCCAGGCCACCCCGCTGGACACGCCACTGGACTGATGTCCACCTGCCCTGTAATTATAAAGAAGATTATTAAGAAGACAAATGTCCAAAGGTTTAT
Organism: Oreochromis aureus; assembly: GCF_013358895.1. NCBI lineage: Eukaryota > Metazoa > Chordata > Actinopteri > Cichliformes > Cichlidae > Oreochromis > Oreochromis aureus. The sequence goes on along the minus strand of NC_052956.1, from coordinate 31,547,881 downwards.
GAGCAGGCAGAAATGTCACCTATCCTTAGAATGGTTAGTTAGGCAAAAAAGGTTAAAAATGGCAGAAAGGTTCAAAATTTCTGGTCAGGGCTCTGTGTAGCTTGAGATCAGTTTCCTGTCAGTGCAGGTGAATTCCACGGTATTAGTACAGTGAATGTTCTCACCACCTCCAAATATACAGTACCCTCATGTATTTACGAGCAGGAAGGCAAAAATGGATAAGGCATGTAAGCAGATGGATAACAGGAAGGCTTTCCAAAGAGGTGCCAAAGACATTTCCAAAGAGCAGAGGAAAAGAAAGAAGCAAGATTCTTCTGGAATAACTCAACTAAATAGTAATTATAGGCCTGACAGGCAGTATCACTAGAGCAGGTTAACAAATTGGCAATGAGCATTGGAGAAATCAAAGCTTAAATTCTGAGCTCCATTGTAGATAAATGCCTGGGGTTTCTAGGGACCACACCTGCTGCTGGAAGAGACTGGTTAATAAAATTTATACCCACACTTGCACAAACGGAGGAGAAAAAGATAGAAAAAGCCAGTGCGGCACCTGATGGACCATGATAGAAAAAGCGAGATGTCACTGACAAAATAAAAAGAGAGCAAACAATACTCAGAACAATGGATCACAATGGCAGCTTTGAAGGCTTGGACAAAGCAGACACATGTGGTGTTTAGTTCTTAAATGTTCCAGCAGTAACCTTTGCAAGTCCTGTCCTCTGCCTCCAAAAAATTGGTTCATCAAAGATGTTATGCTTTTAGGTTTATTGCCACTTCTTGAAAGGACTAGCATTAAACCTCATCTTTAATTATGAAGTAAGCCCGAAATTCTGGTTTTGGAGACTGGGACATGGACACAATTTTAACGCTTATTCTGAGAACCAGTCAGACTGTGAAATAATTCCAACTTATGAATTCTGGTCATAAATTGGTTTGTTTTTATATAGCATAATTGTCTGACCTCTTTCAAAAGTGTCTTGTAAGTCTTGTAGTGACTCTAAGCAATTTACAAGATCGTTTGTGTGCGTGTGTTTTGGTCTTTTCCCCAATGTCACTGGCGTGTTCAAGTGAATTTTAACAGTAAACCAGGGGACTGAAGCACGGGACTCCGATGCTTGAAGGAAGTACAAAGAATTTATTTACAATGTCCAGGGGACATGTAGAACAGTGAAAGGGTGCTATATACAATTGTGCAAGGGTGGGGTCTCCAGGGAATCCAAGGGAAAGAAACGGAGAAATCACGCTCACTCCTCTTCTGTCACACACAACGCTTTGCCAGCCACTCTTCACTTGTTCGCAACTTGAGTCTCCACAGGGAACGGGAACAGGTCAGGGATGTCTATGTACAAAGAGAAGGTGAATTAAAAGAAATGCTAAATCCAAGAGAGCTACAAGCAATCTCAAAGTCGGGGCTACACTGACACAAGTCAAACAACGATCCAGCGATGAGTAGCCTCGGTTATTCCCCTTAAATAGTGGCAGGCTAATGAGACACAGGTGTTCACTCTCCCACAGGTGCATAAACCAAAGACAGGAACCCATAATGAGTTCTGCCCAGGTGACAGAGGGAGATAGAGAGAGGGCGAGGGAGAGAGAACAAGAGAGAAAGTGCAAAACAATAACAAAACCCAGTTGCTGCTGAATACTCCTCAGGCTGGTCTGCCGAGCCATGACATCAATATTTTAACAAAAGGTGACATGCTACTCTCTATAATTTGTGCCCAGTGCCCAGTCCCCTGTACTAGAAACTGAAGGATTACCTGTATGATCTAATAGCACAAGGCTGGGTTCGGAAGTCAAACTCCTCATACTTCTCACCTGTTGTGCATATCCATATAAAAGACGGTATTCTTTGGCAAAGGATCGATTACAGACCCCTGAACAGAAAAATACAACCTGACTGACAGACATTTCCTTGTGTACAATACATCATGCACAATCTGGATCTGCATCCCCTTTGACCTCATGAATGCTCCAGCAGCCTCCCAGAAGAATGTTTAGAATTTCTTCGGGATAACATTTGTATTCACTATATTGACAACTTGACTTTTCACAGTGAGCTAGTGGCCTGTATGGGGCTGTTTTGCTGCCTCAGGACCTGGAAGACTGGCTGTAGTAAATGGAAACATGAATTCTGCTGTCTACCAAAACATCCTAAAAGAGAATGTTCATCTGTTCGTGACCTGAAGCTGAAGTGCACATGAGTTCTATAGCAGGATAATGATCCAAAACAGTAAAGTCCACTGATACTGTCGACCATAAGTCCACTTATGAATGGCTTAAGCAAAACAAAACGAAGACTTTGGACTGGCCTAGTCAAGTCCTGACCTTGATTGCAGTTTTTAACTGCTAAAAGTGGCCCAACCAGGTTAGGGGTCAATCACTTTTTCACACATGGCCATGTAGGTTTGGATTATTTTCCCTTAATAATAAACACCTTCATTTGGAAACTTCATTTTCAGTTTTCTTGTATTATTTTGGTCTAATATTTAAATTTGTTTGATGATCTGAAACATTTAAGTGTGGCAAACATACGCAAAAAGGAAATCAGGAAGGGACAAACACCTTTTCACACCACTGTATATGATAGTACTCCTGTCTACTCTGACTATCCCAATTTTTCTAATCTGTCATCAGTACTCCTAAAGATGTATAATGCTAAAGTTTCTGTGTTTCAGCTCTCTTTTCACCTTTGCCACTAAAGTGGCTATTTTTTTTTATTTGTAATACAATAAAATTTGATCAACATACTTTAATTACTTTATATATTTTTTCTAGGTAAACGTAACATTTTTTGTCAAATGCTTTTTTGCGTTAATTCAATTCAGTTTTATTTATATAGCACCAAATCACAACAGCAGTTGCCTCAAGGTGTCATATCATCATAAGGATGCATTTTTTATGCATTTCTTGGTACTTGTACTACAGATTTCTCATCACTGTATTTGGTGAATTAACAAAGCTTTGTTGGGGTTTCACAAGGCACAATAACTGTATATTGTATAAATACACTGTATAAAATTAATGATTTAAAGGTTAAAACACAAGTGAGCTTTATTGAAAGTCATGCATGTCCATTTAGATATTGTAGAACAATAACACGGCGGAAATGGATTGTCCTTTTGGCAGAAAATGGTCCTGTTGTTAAAAAAAACACCCTCCTGCTAGAGCTATTTTTATCAGCTTTTATCAGGAGAGGAGGTCGTGGTTGGCCAGTAAAGAAATAACAAAATAAATAAATATATAAATTCATTTCAGAGTATTGTCTAAGGGACAGGTGATCTGTATGCTCTACTGCCAAGAGAAGCCACTTATTCCACTATTGCAGAAATCCCTGCTGTACAGCCTTCTCTTGTGCTTTTACAGGCTTAAGTTCAGCACTGTATTCCACTTGTCAAGCCAAAGAGCTAAATGTGCCTATCTTACTCCATTTGGCAAAAAACAAAAGAGAAAAAAAAAAACAAAGCTGGAGGTGTGCTTCTCTAGCTTCACTCTTACTTTTTTTTCTTCATTGTACTGCAATCTCAGGCAGTGGGTTGCAGATTTATAAATCATTTATTTGGAAGCTAATGCACTGCTCTTGGTGGAAGAGTGCCTACTTTGGCTGCAATTACACTGGCATGAGATACTGAAAGGGACTTTCCATGTGAAAACAAATAGTGCTTTGTTTCATTGTGCTTAATTATAAATATTGTTGAAATTTAAGTGCATAAATTTCTTTTTTACTTAGAATGAAACTATTAAGTGTGTGCTTGTGGAAGACATACCTGTTGTAAGACTGGCTATTTTGGTTTTAAGTGCTGTGAAGTTTCCGTGATTCTTTCATTTGATTAAAGTGTAGCACCTATGCATGCCACTTAAACTTTTAGAGTTTTTTATGTACTGAGATTCAGGTTTTATTAAGTATGTACGAGTAAGAAATGATATGTCAAAAGATAGAATGCATCACCACTGTTGTTGTGTTTGAATTAAGAGTTCCACTTCCATCTTCTTTAAAGCTGATTGTACTAGCTTCTACAGTGAAAAATAACACCAATGGAGTAAGTGATCTGTAGTGCCAAGGTGTTCTGGGAGAAAAGGCTACAGTATGCAGTTTTTGAAAGCCTAATGCATAGCCTTGGCCACCCTAGCTGGAAAACCCAAAAAACTGTCACGGCCGGGGAGCCAACATAGGTAAACGTGCAGACAACACTCGGAGGCACGAGGGATGAGTGCAAACCAGACTTTATTTACAAAGAATAAAGTGAGGGACACAATGAGAATTAAATCCATGAAAAGTTAAGTGTGTTTTAACTATGAACTGTGAATGAGAGAACTACAGAGCAAACTATGAACTTAGATAACACTATGATGAGCTATTTCCTTGGATAAATACTATGAGAAACATGACACAATACATAAGCACATCATGAACCAAGCAACGCTAGCGGCCAGGTAATGAGTCGAGAGAGTGAGTTCTTAGGCTGATGAGAACAGGAGTCCAGGGAACCTGATTCTGGGTAACATAGGTAACCCAAAGATGCAGGAAAAGAGAGTTACTAGACAGGGAAGTGTAGCTGGAATGCTCACAATCAATGAAACGAGAGAGACAGGTGTCAGGTCACAAATCCAGATGCTGGTCTGAAGTGAAAATGGCCAACAGTGAAACAGTCCTACTTTTCACAGGCGGAGACAAGGTGTAGAGGGCAGGTGGTCTGGGTGAGTCGTAGAAAAAGTTCCAACAAGAGATCGGTGATTTCTAGAGAGCAGGTCAGGGAGGAAGGCAGGTGGGTGAAGCGGGCAAACTAGCAACTGAACAGAGGTATGTTATGGTAGTGAGAAGAATGATGTCCAGAGGATTGCCGTGAACAGAGGGAAACACAGTACAAGAATAGCTATAACTAGATGCTTTAAACTATGACGACTTCCACAAACAATAGTTAGCAGAGAGTCTGGCAAGGAATGATGGTGAGGGTTGGTCTTAAATCCCTGCAGCCTAATTACTCACAGTTACTCACAATTACTTACTTGCCGCTTGTGCAAGGAGATGAGGCAACTCCGCCCAGAGGTGGAACCACCAGCACCACAGAAAAATCCATAATTCACCTAGAACATGACAACAATAATCCTGGGCCTTACACTAAGTTTCTCTCTGATTTCTCAGACTTTTTATCTGATTTAGTGCTCAGCTCAGATAAAATAATTATTGTGGGTGATTTTAACATCCATGTAGATGCTCAAAATGACAGCCTCAACACAGCATTTCATCTGTTAATAATAATAATGTATACTTTATTGATCCCCGTGGGGAAATTGCTCTCTGCATTTGACCCATTCACTGAAGCAGTGGGCAGCCACTAAGCAGGCGCCCAGGGAGCAGTGTGTAGGGATGGTACCTTGCTCAGGGGTACCTCACGGTAGCCATTCAGTGGATTTGAACCCCCGACCTTCCGATCATGGGGCACCCACTCTACCTACTGAGCTATCCCTGCCTATTAAACTTGGCTTCTCTCAAAATGTAAAAGAACCCACCCACTACTTTATTTACACTCTAGATCTTGTTTTAACATATGACATAGAAACTGAACATTTAACAGTGTTTCCTGAAAACCCTCTCTTGTATGACCATTTCCTGATAACAGTAGACTGTAGACCTCATCACAGTAGACCTCTGCTGTAACTAAGTTTAAGAATATAGTTCACCCACTGCTATCATCCTCAATGCCCTGTACCAACACAGAACAGAGCAGCTACCTGAACACTACTCCAACAGAGGTTGATTATCTTGTTAATAATTGTACCTCTGGATACTGTAGCGCCTGTGAAAAAGAGAGCCTCAAATCAGAAGTATTTGACTCCCTGGTATAACTCTCAAACACATAGCTTAAAGTGGATAACTCTTAAGCTGGAGAGAAAATGGCATGTCACAGATTAAGAAGATCATCATTTAGCCCGGAGAAATAGTTTGTTGCTTTATAGGAAAGCCCTTTGTAAAGCTAGAATAGCTTACTATTCTTCACTGATTGAAGAAAATCAGAACAACCCTAGGTTTTTTTCTTCAGCACCTTAGCCAGGCTGACAAAAAGTCAGAGCTCTGTTGAGCCAACCATCCCTTTAACATTAGCTAGTTGTCATGGTCCTGGGTCGCTGTGACACTAGTAATGACTTCAAGAAATCACAAATAAAATTTTAACCATTAGGGAAAAAATTACTCATAATCATCTCACATATGTAACATTATCTACAGCTACTTTCAGTACCATTGGTATTCATTCTTTGGAGTCTTTTTCTCCAGTTGATCTTTCTGAGTTAACTTCAGTAATTACCTCCTCCAAACCATCACTGTAGGTTTGGAGGATTGGGGTCTAAAAGACCCCAATCCTACAAGACTGCTCAAAGTAGTCCTGCCATCATATAATGCTTCAATCTTAAATATGATCAACCCATCTCTAATAATCGGCTATGCACCATAGGCCTCCAAGCTGGCTGTAGTTAAACCGTTACTTAAAAGCCAACTTTTGACCCAATTGTCTTTGTTAATTATATGCCAATCTCCATCCTTCCTTTCATCGAAAAATTCTTGAAAGAGTAGTTGTCAAACAGCTAGCAGATCATCTGCAGAGGAATGGCTTATTTGAAGAGTTTCAGTCAGGTGTCAGAGCTCATCAAGGCAAAGAAACAGCTTTAGAGAAGGTTACAAATGATCTTCTTATAGCCTCTGACAGTGGACTCATCTCTGTGCTTGTCCTGCTAGACCTCAGTGCTCGATACTGTCGACCATAATAGCCTATTATATCTATCTAATAGATGTAATAACAGTTTGTCTACGTAAATGGAGAGTTCTCTTCACACACTAAGGTTAATTATGGAGGACCAGTTCTGTTTACACTATACATGCTTCCTTTAGGCAGTATCATCAGAAGGCATAGCATACATTTTTACTGCTATGCAGATGATGCCCAACTTTATCTATCGATGAGCCAGATAACACACACCAATTAGTTAAACTGCACAAATGTCTTAAAGATATAAAGACCTGGATGACCTCTAACTTTCTGCTTCTAAATTCAGATAAAACTGAGGTTATTGTACTCGGCCCTGAAAATCTTAGAAATATCGTATCAAATCAGATTCTTACTCTGGATGGCATTACCTTGGCCTCCAGTAACACTGTGAGGAACCTTGGTGTAATCTTTGACCAGCATTTGACCATATTTCTCCTATATTGGCTTCCTTTCATTGGCTCCCTGTTAAATCCAGAATTGAATCCAAAATCCCGCTTCTCACATAAAAGTTCTTGAATAATCAAGCATCATCTCATCTTAATGACCTTATAGTACCATATCACCCCATTAGAACACTTTGCTCTCGGGGTTCAGGCTTACTTGTTGTTCCTAGAGTATTTAAAATTAGAATGGGAGCCTTCAGTTTTCAGGCCCCTCTTCTATGGAACCAGCTTCCAGTTTGGATTCCGGAGACAAACACTATCTCTACTTTTAAGATTAGGCTTGAAACTTTCCTTTTGCTAAAGCATATAGTTAGGGGTGGATCATGTGACCCTGAATCCTCCCTTAGTTATGTTGCCATAGGTGTAGGCTGCTGGGGGATTCCCATGGTGCATTGAGTATTTCTTCTTCCGTCACCTTTCTCACTCACTATGTGTTAATAGACCTCTCTGCATTGAATCATACTTGTTATTAATCTCTTCTTTATTAATCTCTTCTCTTCCACAGCATGTCTTTTGTCCTGTCTTCCTTCTCTCATCCCAACTGGTCACAGCAGATGGCTGCACCTCCCTGAGCCTGGTTCTGCTGGAGGTTTCTTCCTGTTAAAGGGAATTTTTCCTTCCTGCTGTCGCCAAAGTGCTTGCTCATAGTGGGTCATATGATTGTTGGGTTTTTCTCTGTATGTGTTATTGTAGGGGCTACCTTACAATATAAAGCATCTTGAGGCGACAGTTGTTTTGATTTGGTGCTGTATAAATAAATTGATTTATGCTAAATTAACTGGACTGAAAATCAGTGGCAACAACTCCAATGGAGTGATGGTTATAAATTGAAATTTTTGTTTTAAATTGTTATTGCTGTACATATAGAAGAGGTCAGGGGATTCTGTCAAGATTTTTGAGCTCCACTTCAGCCGGTGGTGTGGGTGTCAAAAATGATGAAACATTGAAACAAAGTACCATCAGATTTTGATTCATCATGCATCTGGGAAGTGCTTGGTTGGCAGCAGTTTCATACCTTGATAGAGAAATACACACAGTGGAAGAATGACAGTCATGGATTAGCCTCCCCATACCCTGGATCTCAAAAAATTATTCAAGCAGTCTGTGATCAGCTTGACAGAGAACACAGCAACAGGCAACCAGCGTTCAGATAAGAGATCTGAAATGTCCCACAAGAGGCTAGAAGACTTTGTTTTTGAAGACTGTTTAAAGAATCAGAAAGCATGCCTAAGAACACACAGATGTTCAAGCTTGTTAGAATTGTAGAAACTCTATTTCGGCCTAACATAGCTTGTATGTATGTTTGAACATGTTACAATAAATCCTTCTACCAATTTCCCATTTTCCTAGCAAAACAAAGAAATCAGGGATGGATTAGGACTCTTGCATAGTACTGTATATTTGGTGAATTTTATTGAATTTATATTTTGAGTAATTTCTTTATTTCTTGTTGATTTTATTAGTTTTGGTCCTCGGAAGTGTGATTCCTAAACATAACCAGTAGGTAAAGAAAAACACAAAAAAATTCAAACAAAAAAATGGAAGAAGATTTTCCTTTTTTTAAAATGGCAAAAAAAAACAAAAAAACCTGACAAAAACAATAGTAAACAAAAAAAGTTAACTTTTTGTCTACTCTCTCAACCACTTTGGATGTTGCCATATCTATGGAACTGATTTTTGCAGATAACCCTGCTCCTCTGTTCTGATTTCTGTTTCCCCTAGTGAGCCTAGTGTTCTGCTGGAGGGAGTTCTTCCTCCTCACCGCTGCCAAGTGGTATACAGGGGATCATGGGATAGTCAGGGGTTCTTTGTAAAATACTGCAGGGTCTTAACCTTTAAGTTTAAAGCACAGACATGATTGTTCGGTTTCACAGACTACATAGTACCTCCATCAAGGCTGATAATATTCCCTGAAATATATTCCAAACACTAACAATGTGAAATGTCAAGGTTTGCTCTTTTAGGACTAAAGAATCCTTTTTAAATGTTCTGGAAAAAGTTCTCAAGCTTAATCAGTTTCAAAAGGCAGGTGAAGCCCTTCTACAATTCATAAAAAAATAAAATAAAACTTAAAAAACGGACACACCAATGGTGGACACACCAAGCTAAGAACACTAAGAAATTAAACTGGGGAACAGAACAGTAGTATAAATGGAGCAACATTACGCTCTGACCAAGCACAAGGGAAGATGGACACGATATATACAAAGGGGTGAATGAGGCAAGTTGTGTAAAGCACTTTGAGTGGTCAGAGGGAGTAGAAAAGTGCTATATAAGAACCAGTTCATTAACCATTTTACCTCTAGCATAGGGCAACCTCTAGCAGAGACGGAGCCACTTGGGGTGTGGAGGGCACAGAGCAGACTGGTTGCTCTTGTAGGGCCTGCGCAGGGTGATCAGCTGGCTCTACTGGTGGGTGAGGCTGACGTAGAAGACTGGCCACTCTCCTCTTGGGAACAGGCATGGGCACAGTGACTGGTCAAATGCCAGCCATCCCCACCCGAAGAACAGGTACAGGTACAGTTATGGGCTGGGTCTCAGCTGCCCTTGTCCTGGGAACCGGGACAAGATGAGGTGATGAGTGGACACTAGCTTTCCCCACCCGAGGAACTGGTACAGGTGCAGGGCGCAGGTGGAGGAGATGACTTTGAGGTGGTCACAGTAATTTAACAGCAAACTGACTGAGGCAAACAAACATTGTCTGAATTAGCTAGTTTGGATACCTGATGAACTGTCTTAGAAGGCGATGGCTGTGACACTACAGACTCTGCTTGGCAAGCTGTCTCTGGAGAATCCAGCAATGGGACAGAGACAGTCATGGGAAATGGAGGTAATGAAACACAAAACAGTTTCTCTAGTGAAAGCTGGTGATGACCAGCTTTCACTAGAGAAAGCTGGTCTTCTACATATTTTTTTTAAGTCATTTTAATTTACATGTTTTACATTTTAATGAGCTACCTTAGTTGCATATACACCTGAAATAAAAGTATTTATTTAGTGTTTCATAATGAAGTTAATTATATTTAAACAGTGAATCTTTAAAATTAATAACAGTCTATATTTCTAGTATCATGTGTAATACCTTTGTGACATAAACATATGTAACAAATAACCTTATGTCTTTCATGCATGTGGGTTCCTTTTTTGCTAATTGCTAACATCACACTAGATAATGGTTAGAAGGATATTTTCTGGGACAACGGGAGTCTGAACACAATGCCTGGAACTAGATAAATAGAATCAGTAGTAGGATAATATTAAATGATCAAGGCTAGGCAGGGAGGTGTTTTTGTCTCTGTCATTCCAGGAAAAGGAGCGGATAAGAGGCTGGGAGTGAAATATCAGATATTTCTCCTGTACTTCCTTTTGAGGAAATTGAAGATGACAAATTGGTGAGCATGATGTAATTTTTTTGGTTGGAAGAAAGGAGAAAAGGAGATTTGGAAAGAGTCCTAACAGAGTTGCTGTCAGACGCCAGAACAAGAGACAACTGATTCCGGGTAGCACTCACAGAAGGCTTTCAAAATAAAGGTAAAGAGGACCTGTTGTTATACAAAAATTGGACATAAACCGAATTTAAATTTGAGAAGTGAGGGATCAAAGTTCTCTCAGTCAAACTGATAGAGTGCTTTTATGATATGCATGTTTAATGCATAAAAGTTAGAATTACAAGTTGGTAGTAAAAGGAAAATAAAAAGGTTTCAAATTAAGTTTAAATTTTAACTTTAAATTAAGAGATTAAGATTAAATTACAAGCTTTTAAAGGATAAATAAAATAAAGGATTGGTTAAATTTGGTCAAGGAAGATCAAAGTTAAGATTACAGAAGGTTTTTAAAAGTTAAGATAAATAGGATAATTAGAATAATGAAATGAAAATATAAAGTTAAAAGTTTTATTTTGGTTACAAAGAATAAAAACAAGAGTACAAGGTTTTAAAAGATTTAAAATTGTAAAAGTTTATAATAAAATGGAAAATAAGGCCATATGAGTAATGGTTAAGTTAAACAAAATATCCTGTGGCACACCACCAATCAAACTGTTCCAAAATGACACGCTGTAGCCTAATACAGTACATATAATGGCAAGTTAGTCCCTCAATTTGTGAAACCTGATCCTGTCTAGATGAACACAAAGATATTGTGGCAGGAATTTAAGACCCAAATTTAACAAAGTTTTGCCTACATTTACCATGCGCACAACATAATCCAACACAGGAGCTAGGTCTGCTGGTAAAATCTTGGTAACGAGCGCCTCGTGGTGCAGAAAACACTGCATAACAATAACATCTGCGTGTATCGCTTTAACTCTGCTAGCGAAACCTTTTGGTGATTTTAATACTTGGAGTAATTATTACATTTTATTTTTTGGACCAATTAATTGAAATGAAATAATTTCCCACAGCACACCTGACGATCTCTCACAGCACACCTATGTGCCGTGGCACAGTGGTTGAGAAACACTGAAATAGAGATTAAATAAGGAAATAAATCAAGAGTATGAGTTAATGAGAAATTAACCCAGCGGAAAGTCAGAGGTTACATTTCAAAACAGGATTAAATAAAGTAAAGGTGAATAACAGGATTAAACCAGTTGGGAATGCGTCGAAGAAGGCACTGAACACCCCGCCTTAAAAATAGTTTATACTATGTAAAACAGAGGAAACTGTTAATGAAACAGTACATTGCATGCTGACCAAAATAACCGCGGTAGGAGAAACCATTTTTTCATTGTTTTGTACAATGTTTCAGCTTAATGGATTTATTTTCAGTACTTAGTGGCATTTGGGAATCATTTGAAGACTGTTTTACAAAACAGTGTTTTATATTTGTTTTGTTTTATTTTTTATTTTCTTGATTTTTCACATGACAAAAGAACGAAGAAAAAAGGACAATTGATTAATCTTTTCCTGGATCAAGCAAAGTTGGCAATCTGCTTGAGTCGAAAATATAAGATTGATAATGGACAAAATACTGACTGTGTACAGATGTTAGATTATAAGTATTATTTTAAAATGAATGAGCTGGATGTCTTTCAAAATCTCTGGGACTATAAAGGTAGTCTGTTTAAATCATTCTGAACTTTTATTTAGGAATGTTGATTTGAGCTTAATGTTTTGTATGGCTCATTATTAAGTAAATTTTTAAAATCAATCAAATCTCTTGTGTTCTTTCTTTGTAAGTGTGTGTTTGTGTATCTGCGTGTGGTGTTTGTGGTTAACTCCTTCAGTTGTTATGTTGATACATCCTCTTCCACTAAACACACGCATAGAATTTGTGGACTTTGAAGTTTTGGCCCAAAGTCAAGTCCTGCCCTAGTGTGACCAGTTAACCACCATATGCTCATTTACTTCATTTCCAACAGGTACGCGTCTAATACCTACTGCCTAGCTAAAATTAATAACATGGCAAATAAAGGTGAAAGCACTGCACACAGCTTTGCCTTCTTAGTGCTTTCCCCAGATTCCTCCTCGCCATCCAGTCGGACAGTACTGGTAATTGCGCATTATAAGGTTTTGGCACAGGATACTGTTTAGTATACAGGGGCTATCACAAAGACCTGATACTCCTTAATACCTCTGCTATTAAGAACCAAATCACATTGCAAACACTTCATTAAACAGTCTGAGGTTCTTTCATTGTATAATGATATATCGATGAATGTTTTTAGTGGACAACAGCACTCTTTTTTCCCCTTCACCACCCCGGGGTGTCATCTGTCACTCCATCTTTTGCTAATCGTTGTCTCTGGAGTATGCTGCAGTTGTCCCATTGGTGACAAGGTGCATTAAAAATGTAGCACTGTTATCTCTGCTGGGTCATTCATTAATTTTGCATGGTTTGGAGAGGTCCCTGAAGGTGTCTGAGCCACAGAACTTGATGTCCGCAGTAAACATGGACTGTGGTCTTGTCATCAGACAGTATAACACAAACACCTTAAAGTTCTACTAATTATGTGAATAATGGATTAAATGACTTCATGTAATGAGATGCGATTGGTTCACTGCACCAGTTTCACATAAAATAATTACGTCTTTTCTTTTCTTTTTTTCAACTTTACCAAGCTAAACACTTCTTTTAACTATTCTGTAGTATGGCCCTTTTTCTTAGCAGACACAGACAGTTAATCAGAAAACAAATGGTCTGAGAAGAGCGAATATTAACCCAGATGAATGTTAGTACAATTTATTAGCTATCCTATTAGACTGTTGATGAACTAACTGCAGTTTTCGTGAAATAATTCTAATTTCCAATGTGTGAAGAAGTGAAAGCATAAACCAGATTTGGTCATCAGTTTTTTTTCCCCGATGGCTCATACTGATATAAAATAGTCGCAGGGCTGCACACTGTACTAATGAATAATACTAGTGCTGTCAGCGTTAATCTCATTAAAATGACATTAACGCCATAACTGCATTAACACGGCAAATCTCCGTTAGCGAGTTAGCGCGGATCCCCCGGTGTGGGGCTGCACCGCATCAACATGTTAGCACGGTTAGTTCATTAATGCGTTAGCGCCATGCAGTCCCCACGCACGGGTGATCCCATGATCCCGTTATGGCGTTAACGCCATTTTAACAAGATTAACGCTGACAGCACTAAATAATGCACATAGTACCAAAATTATGATAGACTCCAGGAATTTGGTAGCCCTAAAAGTTTACTTTACAAAAGCCATGCATCGTTCTTTCGAGAAAACACACAAAAAAAAATGTTTCCAAATAATAATAATAATAATTTATCAAGAGAAAAAGTTATCCAAACCTATTTTTCGATAAACCTTGTTTTTAAACTTTTGCCCATATCTTGATGATATGGAGAATATGAACGTGAAATGATGATGAAAACTTCAAACTCTAAAGCCAATGTATCAACAAAACAGTAACAGTCTACTGCAGACAATTTTGATGTAGCAGTATCCAACTACATAGTCTTTTGTTTGAAGATTATGCTAGCACAGACAAAGCCGTTCAGGAGAAAGGATGCCCCGTCAGTACCATTGTGTGTTGCCTGTCCCCCTGAAATTCTGTATCATTTAACATATTTGGGCTAAATGTTCAAAACAACACTAATGGCCTCTCTGAGATCTGAAAAAGCTTCCAAAGAGGGTATCTATTACAACCATCAGCAGCTCAGTCAACCTCTGGCCTTCAGAGGTGTCACATTTCACATTATTTTGATGGATTGTAAAGCTGCATGGGTGATCTTGTGGAGGTCAAAAGGGTCATTTGAATGCAGATCTGTGCAAGATGTCATATGATGACTCTGGATGAACTTTATTGACTTTTTTTCTTCTTGTAGGAGTGATAAATGCCAAAATGATGAATTTTGAGATTTGTTTATGTATGTAATCTTAATGTATGTAACTGTTTTGTTCCAAAAAATTGATTCTGGTCATCTGGATGTAGTGTTTTCAGTGGGAGAAATGTTTCACCATTTATCCAAGTGACTTTTCCAGACTGACGAAATGTTTCTCCCAATGAAAATGCTACTTCCAGATGAACAGATTCAACATTTTTCAGGATTTCCTTACCTGGATAATTAAGCATGCATCAAGACATAACTCTTTTATGTAATCATATAAATAATTACATACAAAAAAAGGTCTCAGAGAACAAGGCACCAATGTGTGCCTGAATATATAGATGTACATCGACATGTATTATGTGTCTGCAGGCAGGAGCCATTTTCTGTGCTTGATCAGATCCCCAAAACAGCTTTGGTACTCCCTCAGTGTCCCAGCCATGCTCTGGTTAAAAACGATGTGAGGATATTGACAGCCCCAGCATAAAGACCCACTTTACTTCCAGTAAAGAAAGAAAGCAATAAAGTTGTGTCTGGACCTTAACATTTATTGAGAATCTTGAATGCTTTCTGCTGTGCAGCTTTTCAGAGGTATGTACTACAAAGCAGCACCTCAGTGTCCAGATAGTGAGAGCATCTCTATTATGATACAGGGTTTCTTTAGTGTATTTTTTGGGTTTTGTTATAGATTCTAAAAACATAGATTGTATAAATAATTCATTATTCATTCATTATGATTTCTAATATAATAGTTTTCTCTCCCTTATGCCCCTTTTCTGCTACTAGACCAGTCTGTGTTTGTAATTGATCACAATCACATGCAAAATATGGGGTACGGTTATGGTTCAGATATTAAAAGTTATTACCTTTCAAATGAGGTCATTGAAATTTTTCTATTATAAGATTTACCTTTGTGTATGCCAAAGTGGTAAGAATTCTATGCATAGATGTAGATGGGAATTTAACACTAACGGCAGACACACATAGTGACCAAACACAGTGACAAGTATATATGAACAACATTACAACAGTGGTATATAAATTATAAAGCTAATAAAACCAAGCAAGCAACTTAACTTCCACCTGCTTCAGTAAATGTGCTGGCGATCAACATGAGGAAAGAATTTGAATGTGAAACACGACATTACTACAAAAAGAGCACACATGCTTTGTAGATCCTCCATGGCTCAATAAAGATGTCACACATTAGGTCTGAAGGTGAATTCTAATTATTTTCTGTGGTCTTGGAGTTGCATGCTTAATGTCTGTTCGTTTTTTTTTTTTTTTTGTCTATGGAAAACCTCGACATTCGACCTGTGCATGAAAATGGTTTTTTTTCTTCCTTTTCCCCCAAGCTATGTGAATCAATAATCTGTCTTTGCTTCAGGCTCAACAAAATAAGGGAAGAAGAACATAGTTGATGGTTGTCTATTATGGACATAGGTTTATCAGTCAGTTTCATAGTGAAAACATCTTTATTTCATTGCAGCTAAAAGCACTGAAGTCTGGATTGGATGTTTGAGGAACAATAAGAAAAAATGATAAATTATGTTGCTCTTAGACTTTGATTCTGATTATTTTAGGCAAAACATGTGCAAGACAGTTTGTAGAGAGTAACACAATGCTAAATGGTTTTCCTTCAGCGTTACATTTATAAATGATTAGGGGTGACACTGGCTTTGGGGGGCAAAGCTCCCAGGAGACAAGGCTTATAGTATGGAATTATCCCATACCAATAAGAGTCTCATAGCTGTTGTTCAGGGTCCTATTATTCATTATTATTCATGAATCGTTCTTGCTTAGCGTCTTCTCCCTTGTCTGCCCTGTTCACTCTCCTGCTCGAAATACACATACCTAACTATGTACATTAAAAGCCTCGTGGAGCATAGATTAATGGTAGTTCATAAATAGATGTGAACTGGTTGCTAAAACAGTAAAGGCCAACGCTTCAGTAGTCATTCCACAAATTAAAACACAAAATTCTCATCAAATCTAAAACTTAAAACCCAATTCCCCAAATTTGAGAAAGCAGCACTTCACAGATCTCATAAAGTCATATTTTATTTGCAAGAACACAGAAAACATATTTCATGTGCTGCCATTGAAGAATTTCTTAGATATATGAAGCTACCAAAATGACGACCAGTCTGTGGCTCTGGATTCACCACTTTCAATATCTGAATATCACAAAGCCCCACAGCATCTCCCAAACAATAATGGCCCAGGTCCAGATGGTTTTCCAGCAAGAGGAGCCTACAGATAGTCCATGGTACTTCTCTTGGAAAAGCAAATATATTTGGTACAACAAAGCATTCAGACAATGATTCTGCTTGCTAAAACTGCTGGACAGGATAGGTTAAAAAGTGTGTTTTTCTGTGCTCTTGATAGCTACTTACCTTAAAGCCATGTTTAAAATGTGTTAGAGTGGCAGGACACATTACAATACTACAACTTTGTCAATCCTTGAGCTGTTTTTCTCTTCTTGTTACCACCTGGACTACCTTCTACCTCTGTGACTCTAGTTCCCATTCCACAGTTTCTTATGAAATGTCTTTACCACAGTAAAGTTAATTTAACTTAAAACTCTGTTTGCTGAGTCTGCTTTGTGAGTTCTGTCAGTTCCTGAGCAGTGATGTTCATTAAAGAATATTGATTTTCCACCTCATACTTTGCACACAGATTTCTCCAGATTCTTGAATATCACATAATAAAAATTAGATTTTCAAGGTCTTTTGAATTTTTACACTACAGAAACATTATTTTGAATTCATTCTACATTTTGTAGACAGTTTTTTACAGTTCTGATTACCACAGCAACTTTGCTCTGGGAAGTTGCTGTGGTAATCAGTAAACATTACAAAGGCAGACCATTTAACAACTCACCTCGACAAAAACGTCCGTCAGCACCAGACATTCCATGCCTACTAGCTAACCTAACTGAAAGTACTCCTTCAAACTGGCTAATACAGGGCAGAACACTCTTTATCATGAAGGATCCCCACAAGGGTATAACACTCTTAAATTACCAGCAGGTAATCTGTCACTCTACAACATAGAAGGTAAGGCATTGTAGTTAGATCGAAGATCATTGTAGTGACCAAGTGAATATGCATATGGGTTCATGCATGAGGACGGCTTAGAAAACCACACAAGAAACCCTTTGATTCAGTGCCTCACAAATGAATACTGGAGTGCACTGGGACTGTAGAAGAAAGGGCTGAACTAATAATAACACAAACTAGCAAATGCCTAAGAAAATGCAATGAATAAATACAGGAATATAATTTTCATGTGATTCAGCAGAAGCTTGTATCATTATGAAGTGATGAAGAATATAGTTGCAATACGGTGCCCCTGCCTTATTTCTGGTTCAAAATAACTGGTGTACTCTCACTGGCATGTGACAGTACACAAGTACCCTAGCCTCTTATCCTGTCCATAATCAAACTGTACTGTTTGATTTGATATATTCTCTAATGTCTCCTGTATCTTTTAATTCTTCCGTATTTCCTGTATAGCAAATAAATAAATAAATCGTATAAAATAAAAAAATCTTTGAATCTTTATATTGAATATTTGAATATTAACCATCTCAGTAATATCCATTCATCCATTCTCTTCTACTTGTCCTTATCAGAGTTGTGAGGCAGGGGGAGATCCAGGGCTCACCTCAACAATATGCCCAACTAAAGCTGGATTCAGACCAAAACATCCCTTGTTGTGTTGTAATAGTCTGTGAAAAGGGTTATATAAATAAATTTTACGTACTGTTTTTACTTACTTGAATATGTGCTAGAGAACGAAGAGTAGCCAAAGAGTCCTCACAAAGGTAACCACACACACAACTACACACACACACACACACACACACACACACACACTGTCCTTTGAAATGACAGTTATTGACCGATACAGGCACTACAATTAAAGGTTAATTACATTTTCAAATTTAAACATCAGTTGTCACATTATTGAAGTGATTTTATTAAAGCTTGGAGAGATGATGCATTTCTATTAATTACCCAAGAGATGCTTCTGTCATTCATATCTCATTCTAACATGTGATCAAGGAGACTGAATTAGTCTTAAGTTATGTTGCTAGGAATTATAAGTGGCACTTTAAAGTCAGATTGGATCATTTGGAGGTTCAGTCTTTTATTATCAGTTAGTCATTTCCTTATAGTGTACAAATGAAATAAATTATAGAGAGCTCTGTCACTTTCTTAATGTGACTTCCTGGCAAATTAGAAGTAAAATAAAATGAATTCTTAGTACTGACCAAACCTGAAACTGACAACCAGCTTGTCTATACATTTACTTTTTATGTTTCATACTTGTACCCAATTACATTAAGTGTAAAGTAATGTTTATTTTTTAAACTGAATTTTCTTAACAAAATTAATTACTACTTGCATTTGAAATTTAAATGGGGGCATATGGGGGCAGATGACATTTCATGGTTCCAGCTGTTTAAATGTGTAAATCTCTGTACTTCAATTAACTTTGATCATTTAAATGCAGTGGGGTCATTTACAGCGTCAAGATACTATTCAAGTCACAGGACCAAAACCTAGCAAGCCATATGTCTTATGGCTATGTTTCACTGTTATAGTGTTCTTTGACATGAGTACTCTGATCAGCCATGACAATATAGGCTCTCAAAACTATCTATTGTCTTTTATAAACCTATAAATTTCATATTAGGGGGTTTGAGAAAAGGTGGTGGTGTCATAAGTTGCAGGTTTAACAGTCAGGAGACCCTGAAGAGCACTGACTCATCTTGGTTATGTCTAGGCATCGTAATTAGGTGAAAACTGCATGGTTAGGATTAGGGAAAGTTCATGAATTGGGATAAAACCGTTGGAAACCCGTTGAAACACGCTACAACAATAACCCTAATCATTGACAAATGAAGAGTTAGGAGTTAAACTAATGTCACAACAAACCTCATAAAGGCATGGATGAGAAAAGATACCCTGTTAGTGCTTTTTCTTTTGTTTTTGGGTTTGTTTGTTTTTTACAAAACACAATTAATCAATCCCCAAAGGATGTGATAATACATAATAGAAGCTTAGTAGTTTGTTACCCTGTCAAAGATTAAAAACTGTAAAATCTTTATAATCCTTTAACATGCTAAACAACATTTCTCTCCAGGTGCTTCAATCCAGTTGCTGGATTGTAAAAACAAAGAAAAAAAGAAATGCGATTTGTCTGAGGAGTAAAAGCAATGTATTCAGCATTGATGCACTGAAGAGCAGTGTGTGAGTAATGTAAATTCCAGTTTTGGATGACTGGGAACACCGAGTTGAATAATCCCTCACCGAGCATTTCATGGATGACCTTTCCGGTCTTCAGCCTGAGCGGCAGTAATGTGAAATGCAGATGGAAAGGAGAGTGATCGGGGTTCAGCAGGGGGTGAGCAGCGCCCTGTAGCTTTGATTCCTCCTAAGCTGCTATGAATCTCCAATGAGTTTTTGAGATCACAAGAGATGTGCTTGATTTGATAACAGTAGCAAACCAATGCTGCTGAATTCTTCAGTGACACTTTTAAAAAGGCCTAATGTGTAAACTCTGCTAGCCTTAAAATCTTCATCTACAAGGGCTAAGGAAAAAAAATGTCCACACAGTAAACTAGGCTTGTCTGGTTTCAGAGGCTTTGACAAGGTGACTCATAAAATGGGTGTTACATATAGAGAGCAAGACACACTGGGACAATCTGGAAACTCAATCCTCTTTTGCTCTGGTGCTGATAGATATGCTGCAGTCTGTGATGGTGCCTCGTAAATATGTCATTTACCCAAATCAAAGACAGAAATGTTCCAGTTGTATTTACCGGTAGTCTGAAGGTCTTTCTGAGTGCATGACTGTCAGGAACATAAGAATTTACCAGGAAATGGAGAGATCATAAAATGAAGTGAAAATCATTCACTTGTCTGGAGTTTTTGTTTTTTTTAACAGCCATTAAATGATTCCTTCCTGGTAGTTTTTTCTACATCTCACCCAAAAGTCTCTCATTATGTCCTGTACAGTCCTTTATGATCTTGGGCATGTTTCCCATGAGGCCTCATCTGTCTGTCCTGGTGTGACAGAGGGGCCCGGCCTCCTCTCATTCCTGTCCGACAGCTTCATCACTCACCTCTGACTGCTGCTATCTCCACATCAAAACAATGCCGTGCCAGAGCGAATTAGTATGTCCTTCACCTTGGGTGGAACCCTGTCGTTACCAAGACTCAAGTGAAGAAGGTATGATTTAGCACACGCTAAAAAGTGCAACATTGGTATGTCTTCAAAGGCTCCAGGCACTGAAAAACATCTTTCCACTGCCTCAAGAATTAGTAAAAGAAAATGTAAGGACAGTTTTGAACCAAGTACTTTAAGTGTCTTTAAGTGATTGGTCTCCTGACATACTTGGAATCATTAAATCTTTTGTAAGAGCTGCTCTAAATATACACTTTACAGTGTCCTAAGCACTGCTGAATTGACCACAGTGGCATTGTTAATATTTATAAAGTAGTTAAAGTCATCACAGTATTCTATAGATACACTGAAGTCTCGCAAACTCAGGTGAGTACAAACTTTAATGAAGTTTAACATGAAAATTGCATTCATTCCAGCCAGGAAATTAAGTATTGGAAAAGTTTTTACGCTTGATTAAAATTGTAATTAAATTGACATTTTCTCTTAATTTTATTTTAAATATGTGTCAGAGCAAGATAGGGGCAATGAAACAGACTATCGTAATCCATATTTAGCATGCATAGATTTGATATGAATGACTTTAAATGAATAAAATTAAAAGAGAGCAAGAAATAAATTATAATAAAATAAAATAAAGAAGAGGGTTCAGGCTATACTAAAAAAAGGAAGATGGCCATACCAGATGTGATTTTCAAGCACCTGTACAAACTGTAGCCTTATTTACTGTATTTCCACTTTTGTCAGTTTCCTGGCAAAACATATGCCATAAGATTTTTGCACACCAATTTGAAGAGTGGGCTATTACAAGCTAAAATGTTTAAATAGTTATGGATAAACTGCTGGGCTGTATAAAGTCCCATTATAGCACACTCCATAGCTGCTGCAAAAGCTTTCTGAAGTGCCAAGACTGCCAAAACAAATTGTTTCTAAAATTTAAAATCTAAATAAAATCAGAAGTATCAAAGTGCATGAAAACCTTTGTCCCCCTGCCAAAGCTTTTGGCCATGACTATGTTAGAGGTTCCCTTGGTGAATGTGGTGGTGATTCAGCTAGTTTTTTCTTTCTGAAATATATATTTTAGGACTTCACTGTCAGATCTCAGTATGTGCTGCAGAGTTTGTACAATGTGGCATGGATTTTCACGTGCCTGGCAAACACACACTGAATTCTGAAAGTGTACACACACATGTACATTACATTATTACAATAAGCAGTTTAGGTATCAGTTAAGGTGTCATGGCTCCCTCCTTTACAATGCCACTTTGACGACCTTGCTGCTGAACACCAACTGTTCTAAAGGACCTTGCTGCTGAGTAAAAAGACTGGTGTGTCCTGTGTGATG
The DNA here is from genome assembly GCF_013358895.1 of Oreochromis aureus. Classification (NCBI taxonomy): domain Eukaryota; kingdom Metazoa; phylum Chordata; class Actinopteri; order Cichliformes; family Cichlidae; genus Oreochromis; species Oreochromis aureus. Next base: position 31,525,832 of record NC_052956.1, on the reverse strand, counting down.
TGGATCGATAGTACACCCCAGTGAAGCACACCTCCTTTACAGCTGCTGAACCTGAGCTAGAAGGGTTAAATGATGAGGTAGAGCAAGGACAGGTGTGGATGCAAACAGAATCTTTGATGAAGATGAGAAGCAGGGTGTGGATCGAAGATAAAGAAACCTAAAGGCTCGGGCCGAGAAGGAAGACAGTCTACATCCTCACAGGTTTTGGGAGAGGGAGAGAGGAATGGATATCAAAATGGTGCATGAGAAAGGTGGGAAGGAAAAGATAATGGCCAAGGAACCTTTGAGAATGATTTAAAAAGATGACAGGAGGTAGAAAGTCAAAAAGAAGGCAGGAACAAACAATAAAAAGGAAGCTGCATTCATATTTCAGGTGGGTTTGTTTTGGAAAGCATGGATGGGGTTGGTGTATCTACAGGAGTCAACACAACAGAAAGAACATAAGGTAAAGCATTTAAAATAGTGGTGAATAAAATAAAAACTTTCATGGGTACAAACTGATGAGACTGAAACAGAATCATTGTTCTTTATAAAAATATGCAACAAAAAAAAACAACAACTGTGAAACCAGTGAATTGAGATGAACTGAGTGATGTATGGAGAAAAATACTGCACCATGTAGATATTTCACATCTTCTAAAAGCCCCACTGAGGTCACTTCACAAGGCTTAAATATGTTTTCATATTTTCAGCTATGATAGAAGGCCAGGCTCATGGCATTTTGGGTCACTTGTGGGTGTTTTGTTAGGAGGAACCAAGAACTGTGCAGCGGTTAGTGGGAAAATGGAAAAGTTGAAGCAGGGCTTTGAGAAGAAGGAGTGATGAAAGTGGAGGTTGGTTGCAATAATTGACCTGGAGCAGATTTTCATGTTGTGCTGTTTGCATGCTTTGTCAGAAAAGACAATGGAAACTACCAGAGGCAACGCATGCCTATAAATAAGGCAGGAAGTATAGAAAGTAATATTGACAAGAGAAGAGGCTGTGTAGGAGTCCATTAGTCTCATAAAAAATGAAGGCAGGCATTAGTGGTCAGGCTGAGAAAACAACCCTGAAGTTGGACAATCACAGTGTTGTGTCCTCCTCAAGACAATGCATGCAAAGTCAGTGACCTGAACTGAATTCTCTAAGCTTCTTCTCTTTTCTTAGTAGTTGTTAATGGAAATAAAAGTAGCTAAGATGCATTGACTGTTGTTTCCGTACTATATACTGTATCCTCTATAGCCCTCTTCTAAGGCTCACAACTTAGAAACACATTCCTGAAAAAGTGTTTTATTTCCCCATGGGCAGACTGTAGGGAAGTTATATTTGGTACAAAGTTTACACTGCAGTCCCCCCATTGCAAGACAGCAATAGAGCAAACAAATTTCCAGTTTAACTGTCATTACAATCAATCATGCAGATGCTCCAAATTGCCAAATAAGACCTTTTGCAATGTGATCAGTGGTGTTTGTTAAAGGACATGAAGGATATGAATATAGTGCTTGATGAGCTTTCAGCCATGTCTAACTCAAAGAAGTGCTGAAAAGCGTTCTGAATATTCAAAAGTGCATTCAGATCACGAAGTTGTGTATCTCCTCTGAATCTCAGCACAAGCCTCTTTTAATTTACCCCAAATAAACAGTTTTTAAACTCAAATTCAAAGAGCAATTTCCCAGCCTCCACCAAAAAAGTGTTTTTTAAAGAGAGCAAAGAACAGCAACAGATGTTGTATACGGAATCAAATCCTCATTCAGAAACTATACATATTCACAAACATCCTTACATTTTATGAGAATAGCCACACATTCTTCTGTCATGTGAAAATATTTTCAGCTAATGTTAATAGTAATCTGTGATCACCGTAATGAAAAGGAACCTTTTCACCTAAAGTAATTTACAATATATTTCCAAAAGCATTTGCTCTTTTGCCCTTACACATAAATGAACTTGAGTGGCATCCCATTATTAATCCACAAGGTAGCAGCTACACAAGGCTTAGGATTGTGTTTATGGAAATTTTTCTTCTACATTCTTCCAGAAGCTCATTTGTGAGGTCAGACGATAATGTTGGACAAGAAGTCATTGCTTGCAAGCTCTAATTCATAATCACCCATCCTGGTATGAGATCAGGACCCTGTGCAGGACAGTCAAGTTCTTCCACACCAAACTTGCTGATCCATGTCTTTGTGGGCTTTGCTTCATGCACTGGTTCACTGTCATAATGGAACGGGAACAGGGAGCATGAAATTGTCCAAAATGTCTTGTTATTCTGAAACATTAAGAGGCTGAGCCCAACTCCTGAAAAACAACCCCACACCATAATCCCCCCCTCCACCAAACTTTACATTTGGCACAGTGCAGCCAGAAAAATTGTGTTCTCCCATCCATCCATCCATCCATCCATCCATCCATCCATCCATCCATCCATCCATCCATCCATCCATCCATCCATCCATCCATCTTCATCCGAGGCCGGGTCGGCCTCGGATGAAGGCCTGGCCTGGGAACACCAAGGCGTTCCCAGGCCGTTCCCAGGCCAGCCGAGAGATATAATCTCTCCAGCGTGTCCTGGGTCTGCCCCGGGGCCTCCTCCCGGTGGGACATGCCCGGAACACCTCACCCAGGAGGCATCCTTGTCAGATGCCCGAACCACCTCAACTGGCTCCTTTCGATGTGGAGGAGCAGCGGCTCTACTCTGAGCCCCTCCCGGATGGCCGAACTTCTCACTCTATCTCTAAGGGAGAGGCCAGCCACCCTTCAGAGGAAGCTCATTTCTGCCGCTTGTATCCGCGATCTCGTTCTTTCAGTCACTACCCACAGCTGGTGGCCATAGGTGAGGGTAGGGACGTAGATCGACCGGTAAATTGAGAGCTTCGCTTTTACACTCAGCTCCCTCTTCACCACGACGGACCGGTGCAGCGTCCGCATCACTGCAGCCGCAGCACCAATCCGCCTGTTGATCTCCGCCCTTCTCCCATCACTCGCGAACAAGACCCCGAGATACTTGAACTCCTCCACTTGGGGCAGGAACTCATCCCCGACCCGGAGTGGGCACTCCACCCTTTTCCGGCTGAGAACCATGGCCTCAGATTTGGAGGTGCTGATCCTCATTCCCGCTGCTTCACACACGGCTGCGAACCGTTCCAGTGCGAGCTGGAGGCCTTCACCTGATGAAGCCAACAGAACCACATCATCCGCAAAAAGCAGAGATGAGATTCTGAGGCCACCAAAGCGAAAGCCCTCCGCCACTTGGCTGCGCCAAGAAATCCTGTCCATAAAAATTATGAACAGAACCGGTGACAAAGGGCAGCCCTGGCGGAGCCCATCACCCACCGGAAACGAGTCCGACTTATTGCCGGCAATGTGAACCAAACTCTTGCAACGATTGTATAGGGATCAAATGGCCCGTAGCAATGGGCCAGACACCCCATACTCCCGCAACACCTCCCACAGGACACCCCGAGGGACACGGTCGAATGCCTTCTCCAAGTCCACAAAACACATGTAGACTGGTTGGGCAAACTCCCATGCACCCTCAAGTATCCTTGAGAGGATAAAGAGCTGGTCCAGTGTTCCGCGACCAGGACGAAAAACCGCATTGTTCCTCCTGTATCCGAGGTTCGACTAGCGGACGAACTCTCCTTTCCAGCACCCTGGCATAGACTTTCCCAGGGAGGCTGAGGAGTGTGATCCCCTGTAGTTGGAACACACCCTCCGGTCTCCCTTCTTAAAGATGGGGACCACCACCCTGGTCTGCCAATCCAGGGTACTGCCCCTGATCTCCACGCAACATTGTAGAGGCGTGTCAACCAGGACAGCCCTACAACGTCCAGAGCCTTCAGGAACTCGGGCGGACCTCATCAACACCAGGGGCTCTGCCACCAAGGAGTTGTTTAACTGCCTCAGTGACCTCGCCCGAAAATTGGCGGGTCATTCCCCTCATCCCCAGACTCTGCTTCCTCCTCGGAAGACGTGTCAGTGGGATTAAGGAGGTCCTCGAAGTATTCCTTCCACCACCTGACAATTTTCTCAGTCGACGTCCACAGCGCTCCGCCAGCACTATACACAGTGCAAGTAGAGCACCGCTTTCCCCTCCTGAGACGCCTGACGGTTTGCCAGAATCTCTTCGAGGCAGTCCGAAAGTCTTTTCCATGGCCTCTCCGAACTCCTCCCACACCCGAAGTTTTTGCTTCAGCCACTGCCCGAGCCGCATTCCGCTTGGCCTGTCGATACCTGTCGGCTGCCTCCGAGTCCCACAGGCTAACCAAGCCCGATAGGACTCCTTCTTCAGCCTGGTGGCTCCCTTCACCTCTGGTGTCCACCATTTGGTTCGGGATTACCACCACGGCAGGCACCAACCACCTTGCGGCCGCAGCTCAATGCAGCAGAAGCCGGCGATGGAGACGCTGAACATGGTCCATTCGGACTCAATGTCCCCAGTCTCCCTCGGAATGCTGTTGAAGCTCTGCCAGAGGTGTGCGTTGAAGATCTCGCGGACTGGGGCCTCTGCTAGACGTTCCCAGCACATCCTCACTCACGCGTTTAGGTGCACGGGTCTGTCCAGCGTCCTCCCCGCCACCTGATCCAACTCACCAGCAGGTGGTGATCAGTTGACAGCTCAGCCCCTCTCTTTACCCAGTGTCCAGAGCATATGGTCGCAGGTCTGGTGATACGATTACAAAATCGATCATCGACCTGCGGCCTAGAGCGTCCTGGTGCCACGTGCACTTATGGACACTCTTATGTTCGAACAAGGTGTTCGTTATGGCCAAACTGTGATTTGCACAGAAGTCCAATAACAAAACACCACTCGGGTTCAGATCAGGGAGGCCGTTCCTCCCAGTCACGCCCCTCCAGGTCTTGCTGTCGTTACCCACGTGAGCATTGAAGTCTCCCAGCAGGACAACAGAGTCTCCAGATGGGGCACCTTCCAGCACCCCCCGGGACTCTAAGAAGGCTGGGTAGTCTGAACTGCCACTCGGCGCATAAGCGCAGATGACAGTCAGGACCCGTTCCCCAACCCTAAGGCGCAGGGAACAAACCCTCTCCTCCACCGGAAAAAACCCCAAAGTACCGGCAGCAAGCCGAGGGGATATTAGAATACCCACCCCAGCCCGCCGCCTCTCACCAGGGGCAACTCCAGACTGAGACAGAGTCCAGCCCCTCTCCAGGAGACTGGTTCCAGAGCCCAAGCCATGCGTAGAGGTGAGCCCGACTATATCTAGCCGGTACCTCTCAACCTCACGCACTAACTCAGGCTCCTTCCCCACCAGAGAGGTGACATTCCATGTCCCTATTGCCAGTCTTGGCAGCCGGGGATCAGTCCGCCAGGGCCTCCACTCCTGGCCGCCGCCCAGCACACAATGCACCCGACCCCTATGGCGCCTCCTCCGGGTGGTGGGCCTGCGGGAGGATGGGCCCATGTCTCCTGTTGTGGAAGTTTTCCATTAAATAAAGCCTGCAGATGAGCGGTGAGCGGTAGCTAACATTCTTTAATCAAAACACAAAGAACAGACAACCAAGCTTGTGGAGAGCCTGCATGACCGCGGGGCAGGGTCAGCAGAGTCTCCCTGAGCCTAGCATGGCTCTCAGTTAAATACCTTCTCCAGGAACAAAAGGCAGTACACAGCTGTTTCACACCTTAAGGTTCACACTCCCTTGCTACCTCCCAGAGTCCTCGAAGAGACAAAAGACTCTTCCTGTGGAGTGGTCTGCTTCCCCCCAACTTCCTTCTTATAGTATGGGTGTCAGACATGTTAAAATCCAGTGGCACCAAGGCATTATACAATAAAATAATGTGATTAGTACATAAGTGAAAGAAATTCCTTTACAATCCCACCCTTTGATTCTTAAATCAAGAATCACATTAATACCAGAATTTCTTTCCTGACATTCTGTAATCACATCAACATTATTGTACACTTAAAGGAGTTTCACACTGTGTATCCTCACTTCACTGTTCTCCCACCACCCTTTGTTCATCTTTAATTCTCCCCACAATCTAAGCTCTCACATGCAAATGGCTACAACAATGATACAGAGGAAAGGTCTTCTCCAGAGTGTCAAAGTACTTTGCATGGCAAAGTGAAACAGCATTAGGTGGTCATTCCCAGTCACCGTCATGGCTCCTGGTGTCTGTGCCATTTACAGAGTCATAATTCCAACCCTGATCTCCCTCTGCGCTGTCACTTTTGGAGCTTGGCATGCTCTCTTCATCCCTCGATTTCTGTTCCAATGCGGCTGTAGATTAGGAGCAGAGCAAGTTGTACACTCCTGTAGTCTTCCTCAACGTCAACGTAAACTCTCTTTCATTTCATTTAAGATTTTGCTGTTCAAAATCTTCTCGTGACAATCCTTTGGAAGCCCAGTGGTGTAACCCACTGTCGTTTGTCAGTTGTCCTGCAGATGGTCCCTGCTTCTCACTGGTCCTGTTGAAGCGTCCTGTTGAAGCGTCCTGTTGAAGTGTTCTCTCCCGGTCGTGGTCTGTATCTGCGTCAATCCTTCCATATCCCTCATGTCACGGTCTCTGCAATTTAAAAATGAAAGCTTCCACTGAAAACCCTCTTTTGCCCTATGTCAGCTTAGCACAATTAGACATGCACAATAAAGTTGTGCATTGTCTCTTAAAAATTCCCAGGGATTCTCCCCTGGAGTAGTTTCACTCCAGGCCCTGTCGTAAGAAAAAACATTAGCAAGTGGCGTGTCCTGCTGTAAATCATGTGATTGGATCATATGATTTAATAACAAGCCTGGCGGCGCGAGCAGTCGCAGCGGCCCGGCGCTCTCCTCAACTTAGCGGTTTTCTTTTTATTTTGTGTATTTTTGTTTCACTTTTACTCCGATATGCAGGAGCACATATGCAGTACAGTAAAGCTGAACTGCTTGCGGTTCTAAACCACAAAAACCTCCACACCTTTGCTGACAATGACTGGGACTCAATTCCCCCTGAGATCCGGAGGGTCACCGACTCTAATTTCACCATACCACCGCTGAAGTGGCGTAGGCGACGGAGGCACAGGAAACAGAAGAGAGGGAAGAGAGCGGGGCTGAAGGCTAGGCTACGTGCTAACCCACACGGACCGGCTATTCCGAGCCTCTTCCTCACCAACTCACGGTCACTAAATAACAAGATGGACGAGCTACGACTGCGGATCACCTCACGCTGTCTGGATTACTGTGTTATGATCATCACAGAGACTTGGCTGGACTCTTTACCCCAGACACTGCGATTGAGCTAGCGGGCCACGCCACGTTCAGAGCGGACAGGAACAAAGAGTCCGGTAAGAAACGCGGGGGAGGTCTGCTAGTGTTTGTAAACAATAACTGGTGCACCAACAACACAGTTAAAGTCGTTCACTGCTGCCCAGACATAGAATACATGATGGTTCAGTGCAGACCCTTCTACTTGCCGAGAGAGCTCACAGCGATCACAATAATAGCAGTTTATGTGCCGCCGCAAGCTAATGCTAAGTCAGCCATGGAGCTACTCCAGCGCTCCATTAATAAACAGCTAACAACGCACCCGGACTGCGCCGTGATCGTGGCAGGAGATTTTAACCACGCAAACCTGAAATCTGTCCTGCCTGGATTCTTTAAAACGTGAGCTTTCCGACGAGGGAAAACAACACACTAGACCAGGTCTACACCAACATCCCAGATGCTTACAAGGCCACCCCTGCCTCATCTCGGACTCTCTGATCATCTCTCTCTGTCCCTGATCCCTGCTTATAAACCTCTAATTCAAAGACAAAAACCATCTGAAAAATCAGTAAGAGTGTGGACCATGGAAGCCACCACGGCCCTACAAGACTGTTTTGATAACACGAATTGGAGTGTATTTGCAGAAGGATCAGACTTGGAGGGCCACACATCTGCCGTACTCTCATACATCAGCTTCTGTACTGAGAGCGTAACAACAACAAAGACTGTTAAAGTGTTCCCGAACCAGAAGCCATGGCTCAACAGTGAGGTGAGAACCCTACTAAGAGCACGTGACAGCGCCTTCAAATCAGGAGACCAACAAGTCTACAAAGAGGCACGCCAATCTCTGGTTAAAGGCATAAAAGAAGCCAAGCGCAAATACAAACAGCGCATCGAGGAACACTTTAACACAAAGAACTCCAGAAACATGTGGCAGGGGATCAAGACACTCACTGGCTACAAAGACAGTCGCACACAAACCAACTCCCCAGACATCACCTTACCTGACACCCTAAACCATTTCTTCGCCCGCTTTGACCAAGAAAACAGGGACACCATCACCCATCCTGCCATTACAGAGAGGGACGACGCTCCCATCCAGCTGGAGCAGCACCAGGTCAGAGCCACACTGCGCAGAGTCAACGCGAGGAAAGCAGCTGGTCCTGACGGTGTAGCCGGTAGAGTGCTTAAAGCATGTGCAGACCAACTAGCAGAGGTTTTCACCACCATCTTCAACCTCTCACTGCTACAGTCTGTAGTACCATCCTGCCTTAAGTCAGCCACCATCGTTCCAGTGCCCAAGAAGAACACAGTGAGCTGCTTGAATGACTATCGTCCAGTTGCTTTAACACCCATAATTGCCAAATGTTTTGAACAGCTCATCATGTCACACATTAAAGCTGCCATCCCTGCAAACCTCGATCCACACCAGTTTGCATACAGGGCAAACAGGTCGACAGAGGACGCCATAATAACAGCTCTTCACACAGCCCTCACACACCTGGACTGTAGTAACACCTATGTGAGAATGCTGTTTGTGGACTTCAGCTCTGCCTTCAATACAGTTCAACCCCACAAACTGGTTAATAAACTAAGCAACTTAGGACTCAGCAGCTCACTGTGCAGCTGGATACTGGACTTCCTGAGCAACAGACCCCAGAACGTAAGAATGGGAGAGCACACCTCCTCCACCCTCATTCTGAATGTGGGTGTCCCACAGGGGTGTGTCCTCAGTCCCCTCCTATACTCACTTTTCACCCATGACTGTTCACCTATCCACACCAGTAACACCATTATAAAATTTGCTGATGACACCACTGTCATAGGACTGATCGACAACAACAATGATTCAGCCTACAGAGAGGAGGTTCAGCATCTGAAGCAATGGTGTGACGACAACAACCTGCATCTGAACACAGCCAAGACCAAGGAGATGGTAATCGACTTCAGAAGAACAAAGCGATCTGAGCACTCTACCCTCTACATTGATGGGGAGGAGGTAGAAAGGGTAGAAAGCTTCAAGTTTCTCGGAGTCCACATCTCGGCCGACCTTACCTGGTCCACAAACATCTCCCACCAGGTAGGAAAAGCACAACAAAGGCTGTACTTCCTCAGGAAACTACGCCAGGCTCAATTACCCCAAAAACTGCTAGTAAACTTCTACCGCTCCACCATTGAGAGCCTTCTGACTTACTGCTGCACACTCTGGTTCAACTGCTGCACTGCGGAGGACAAGAGGAAACTGCAGCGGGTGGTGAGGGCAGCAGAGCGGGCAATCGGCACTTCACTAACTCCCCTCAGAGACATCTATACTGGCAGACTTCAGCAGAAAGCCAGCATCATCATTAAAGACCCTCGCACCCTGGACACTCACTTTTTCCCCCTTCCCTCTGGTAAACGCTACAGGTCCATCAGGTCGAAGACAAACAGACTCAACAGAAGTTTTACCCACAGGCTGTCAAACATGCCCTACCTCCACCCTGATTGGAGGATAACTGCACTGCCAACACTCATGGACATTACACCTTATTTATAAATCGTATTTCTGTTTATACTTCAATGCAAACAACACCCCTACCTCTTTAAACTGTATTTATTATAACATTATTTAGTATAGTTCCAACAGCACCCCCACCCCACCCTCACTCAATGTGCAATATCATCCCCGCCACACACTCAATGTGCAATATCACTGATCACACTGCACCTCTCAATGCACCTGCTAGTTAGATGGCATGTATGTGTATGTATATAGATGTAAGCGTGTATGTGGAAATATGTGTGTGTATGCATGTACGGATGCAAATATGTATATATACATATATGTATGTGCGTGTATGTTTGCAGGTGTATGTATAACTTGTACATATCTTTCTTGTGTAAATGTAAATTTGTCATTGTGTAAATACTTACGCTATTGTGTACTTCACACACATGGAGAGATGCCAAACTGCCTTTCACTGTTCTTGTAACAGTGACAATAAAAAGCTATTCTATTCTATTCTATTCTATTCTATTCTATTTAACCCTTTGCTGTGGAAAAATAGATGTAGATGTTAGCGCAGCGCATCTGTATGCACACTTTCTCACAGTGACCTCTGCACTGTAAACAATACAAGGTCATGAATAACACACCGCTGGTAAATTCAAAGACACAGAAAATGGCAGTTAAAAGGTTAAGTCAGCACGGCCCAAAAGCCCATGCAACCTGTTGCTGTCACCTTTCTGCTCCTGTAAAAAGAAACATACATACATACATCCACCCTTTTGTCAGGTCAAGGTGGAGGTGCAATCTTGCATACTGGTGTCAAGTCAGTCAAGCTTTGTCAGTCCAATCAGTCCCCATTTTTTATTTGCTGAGAGTAGAAGCTCGTGACGCAATAAGTTTCTACTGCCAGCAATGACGTCATTTCAAAAAAGAAAAAAGAATTTAGACTGGATTGCCTCACTGAATCCTTTTTGGCAGGGACTTGTTTTCTGATTGTCCCAAATAAGTGGCTTTCTCCCGAGCCCATTTTAATTTTTGGAGAAACTCACTTGCGATTGTTCAACATGTTGTGTAGCGCTTTCGATCCCGATCTTGCAGGCCTGCTTCAAAAGAGAAAATTGCTAAACAAAAAAAAATATCTCAGTGCACTGTTAAAAATCAAAAAATATGAAGGCCTCTTTTTAGAAGTTGTCTATGCATACTCTCTTAGAATTATAGAGCAAAACAAAACTAATTGGCAGTTTCAAAGTGGTACCAAAGGAAAATGCTAAATCCCCAAAACTTTCATCCACCAGCCACACCTCACACAACAACAATATTCTATTAGATAATGAGTTTTTTTGTTTTCCCCCGTGTAACCAGATGTGTGTTATGATAAGACCTCCCCCACACATCAGAAACAAGAAACTCAATAATCTATTAGTCCCCACTCATCAAATTTCATTTCTCACACTAAAACAGCCATGTTCTCCCCTGCTCCTTCCACTGTGGTCTCATCTCATCTCTCCCCCTTGCAGCAGTCCAGTGAGAGTCAGTTGTCTTTCAGCTTTGTCCTGTGTTTTCCACTGTCTCATCTTGCCATTTTGTCCCAAAAGTGGCAAATGTCCAACTCAGACAGTCTTTTCAAAGGTCCATTCACACACAGTGAAGTTGCAGCTCGTTGGAAATGCACATCCATCCATCCAGTCATGATGATGCCATTTTTCTCCTTGCTGTCGCTGTCTTGCACAGCTGCTGCTGCTGGACCTTTTCTTCACTGCTCAGGACACTGCTGTGAGCTCTTGATATCCATCTTGTTGTTCTGGAACTGCATTTCATGTCTTCAGAGAGAGATTCTTGGAGCTTGTGTTCTCAGAGTGACAAACACATGGAAGTTAAGCTGTAAAACAATTCAGCCAGAACTTGGCTTGAGTGTTTCTAATGGTGTTGACCTATAATTGTCAGGGCTCTGTGTGCGGGCAGGCGGAGGTGAGGATCCAAACGCAGGACTCTGAGACTGAGTTAAACTGAAAACCTTAGCTTTATTGCTGGTGATACACAAGAACATGAACTGAACAATGATACTGACAACTGAAACACACAGGCATAATTCTGAGGGTACGACGCGACACCGGGTACGGGAAAACACAGGGCTTAAATACACGGGGTAGTAATGAGGGAATGGGCAACAGAAGGCAGACACAGTTGGGAGAGATCAGGGCTGACGAGACAGGGGGAACAAAGCTGCACACACTAACATGAGGCACACTCCTTCAAAACAAAACAGGAAACCATAAACCACTGAACAAGGACGCAGACTGAGAGGCAGAATATAACACATGGAACTCAAACAATACATGACCACAATTCCTAAAACACGAATAAACAGAAACATGAAACTCTAAATAATCATCATCATCGTCATCATCATCATCAGCACTACAAGAGAATAAGAAAACAATCCATAATGCAAAATTAAACCAAAATATAAGAAACTCAAAAAGCTGGGTCAACACTGACCCAGAACCGTGACAGTACCCCCACCTCAAAGGGCTGGCTCCCGACAGCCCCAAACGAAAAAACAGAACGAAACAACAGCACCAAGCCAGGGCGGGCGGAGGGGGTCCAGGATGGAGGGACAGAAACCAAACAAAACACAAGGAGCAAGAGCGTCCAAACAGTCCAAAAACACAAGGAAACAGGTCAACACAAAACAAGACCATTCATGAGTCCACAGTAAGTCTGGGGGTCGACCCGGAGGTCGACAACACAAGGACCAAGACAGTTCAGGGGGTCGACCCGGAGGTCGGCCATATAGGGGCCAAAACAGGTCAGGGGGCCAGCCATGCACACAGCAACGGTGGTGACAGGCAAACACTTCCAGAGGCCGACCGTGCACACGGCAACGGCGGCGACGGGCAAACACTTCCGGAGGCCGACCGTGCACACGGCAACGGCGGCGACGGGCAAACGGTTCAGGGGGCTGACCGTGCACACGGCAACGGCGGTGGTGCAGGCAAAACCATTCGGGAGGCCGGCCACGTGGAAGGCAGTGGCGGCCACTGAGCAGATCTGGAGGTCGGCTGCGATACCAGCAGCGGTGACGATCCCTCTCAGGAGGCCGGCCTCGACGGCCATGATGCCCAATTAGAGGCCTGGACAGCGGCCGGCAGAGGCGTGGTGTCACAGGACGGGTCGGGTTCCATGACGGCGTGGCAACCGCAGGGCCAGACGATGGCGGAGCAGAAGCCGGGCCAGACGTGGACGAGGCAGGGCCAGGTGTGGACGAGTCTGACGAGGCAGGACCAGGCGAAGGCGGAGCAGAAGCTGGACCAGGCGAAGGCGGAGCAGAAGCTGGACCCGACGGCGGCGTGGATGAAGCTGCAGGCGTGGACAAAGCTGCAGGCGTGGACGAAGCTGCAGGCGTGGACGAAGACACGGGGGCCGGACCTGACGGCAGCGAGACGGCTGCGGGACCCGACGGCAGCGAGACGGCTGCGGGACCTGACGGCAGCGAGACGGCTGCAGGAGGTGATGCTGCAGGCGGAGGCGGTGATGCTGCAGGCGGAGGAGATAGTTCAGCAGGTGAGGGCTGAACGGACTTCCCCGGACCGTCAGCTGACGTGAGGATGTGCTGTCTGGGTCCTCCAGGACCCTCAGCAGACGAGGCATGGTGCTGGGTGGGCTCCTCGGACCCACCAGCAGACGTGGCATGAGGCTGGACGGGCTCCTCGGACCCACCAGCAGACGTGGCATGAGGCTGGACGGGCGACTCGGGCCCTCCAGCAGACGTGGCAGGATGCTGGCTGGGTTCACCTGAACCCCCAGCTGACGACACTTGAGGCTGGCTGGGTTCTCCCGAACCCCCAGCTGACGACACTTGAGGCTGGCTGGGTTCTCCCGAACCCCCAGCTGACGACACTTGAGGCTGGCTGGGTTCTCCCGAACCCCCAGCTGACGACACTTGAGGCTGGCTGGGTTCCTTGGGCCCTCCAGCTGACGAGACACAAGGCTGGGCGGGCTCCTCGGGCCCTCCAGCTAGAGTAGATGCAGGGCCAGAGGCAATAGGGACCCCTGACCGAGAGTGAAGATGAGTGGCTGACTGAGTAGATGACAAGGCTAATGATTCCTCCACTAACTGAGCTACTGACTGGGTTATGGACTGTAACAAGGTTTGTAGTAAGTCAGATTGTGGAAATGACTGAGCTATGGGTAGCGGAGCGGAATGTGGTGGAGGTGGAGACTGAGCTACGTGTAGCGGGGTTGAAGAATGAGCTACAGGTGACTGAATTTGAGATGAAAATGGTGGTGGAGTAGGTAACTGGGCTACAGGTGGCTGCTGAGCAGGGAACACTGGACACTGAGCTACAGGTGGCTGCTGAGCAGGGAACACTGGACACTGAGCTACAGGTGGCTGCTGAGCAGGGAACACTGGACACTGAGCTACAGGTGGCTGCTGAGCAGGGAACACTGGACACTGAGCTACAGGTGGCTGCTGAGCAGGGAACACTGGACACTGAGCTACGGGTGGCTGCTGAGCAGGGAACACTGGACACTGAGCTACGGGTGGCTGCTGAGCAGGGAACACTGGACACTGAGCTACAGGTGGCTGCTGAGCAGCTAACTGAACTGAAGGTGTGGAAATGAAAACTGCACCAGTCCGTACTACAGGAGAGAATGGAAGTGTGGTTGGGTGATGATGGTGAGGGTTGCATTTCTTCTTCAAGGATGGATCAAACGATTTGGCGATAAACCTTGGCAAAAAATGCTGCTGTCGTTGAGAGCGCCAAGTGGCGAGGGCCTCCAGGAGAACAACTGAATCCTCTTTCCCTGGGCCGCCCATGCCAAACAGTTCAAAATTTAGCCTCGCTCTTAGAGCTGTGATTATTTGTTTGAGTCCATTTATATTCAGAAAACTGACAGTCGAGGCAGTGGACGACAAAAAATTATCAAAAAATACTACCTCCAACTGCCTCTTGTAGGGGCTCGCGGCGTGGGCTATCCTCCAACAGTAATCCCATAGGTGCGCGAGATTCTCTCCCTCAGAGGCAAAATGTGAGTCCGCTGGATCCATACTGGTCGCGTCGTTCTGTCAGGGCTCTGTGTGCGGGCAGGCGGAGGTGAGGATCCAAACGCAGGACTCTGAGACTGAGTTAAACTGAAAACCTTAGCTTTATTGCTGGTGATACACAAGAACATGAACTGAACAATGATACTGACAACTGAAACACACAGGCATAATTCTGAGGGTACGACGCGACACCGGGTACGGGAAAACACAGGGCTTAAATACACGGGGTAGTAATGAGGGAATGGGCAACAGAAGGCAGACACAGTTGGGAGAGATCAGGGCTGACGAGACAGGGGGAACAAAGCTGCACACACTAACATGA
Source organism: Oreochromis aureus (assembly GCF_013358895.1). Lineage (NCBI taxonomy): Eukaryota > Metazoa > Chordata > Actinopteri > Cichliformes > Cichlidae > Oreochromis > Oreochromis aureus. The sequence continues at coordinate 31,510,793 of NC_052956.1, read as the reverse complement.
GGCACACTCCTTCAAAACAAAACAGGAAACCATAAACCACTAAACAAGGACGCAGACTGAGAGGCAGAATATAACACATGGAACTCAAACAATACATGACCACAATTCCTAAAACACGAATAAACAGAAACATGAAACTCTAAATAATCATCATCATCATCATCATCATCAGCACTACAAGAGAATAAGAAAACAATCCATAATACAAAATTAAACCAAAATATAAGAAACTCAAAAAGCTGGGTCAACACTGACCCAGAACCGTGACAATAATTTCTTCCGACTGCTGCACGTGGAAAATTGATCCGGGTCTGTTCCTAACCTGCAAGTGACACACTGAGACATTTTGATCATTGTTCTCATTGCTTAAAACAACACATCTCCCCTCTCTGGCTCTGAACTCCCCTTTCTTAAAACCCAGAAAGACTGTAGTTGTTCTACATTGAAAATCACCAAACCCTCTTCCTATTTTTATTGCTTATTTTTATCAACAATTCTGGTAAAAAAGAAATTTTGTGTGTGTGTCCACCCTAGGGGAGCTGGTGGCCTGCAGTACCACCTTCTCCCGCTAGTTGGAAACAACTTTTACACACATTTTCTATACTCCTCTCTTTTTTTTCTTTTTTTCTTGTTTTTGTTCCCTATTTTAATTTTTTTTACACACACATCAACTTTTCCCACACAACCATTCTCTGCAATCTTACACACCACACATTTACTCAGTTCTTACCATACAGTCAAACATTGAGTTTTGTCCCTGGCCGCCTGGTGGAACGTCTGCCGCAGTCGCCTCTCGAGCCGCTAATCCGGCTCCACTGACTGCCCCTGGAATCTAGATTCTCTTCCTACTACACGAGGCGTCCCCCGTGAGGTTCCTTGCCTTCTACGGACAAAGGAACGAACACCGCCACCCCCAGTCTCCTTTGAAGAAGTTAGGATCTTTTAGAAGACGCTAGGGATGTCACTCCGTGATTCTACACGAAGACTCTCCCTGATTCTACACGAAGACTCCCTCGGAGCTCTTGCCCTGGAAGGTCGTAACACACCTTCTTGGGCTCCCCGAAGGCTGCAACACGCTCACCTCCTCGGCCAGACACAAAACTCTCGTGACTTGTTACAAGTTAGCTATCACTCACCCATCTGCAGGAGTCCCCTCAAAATCGATGGTCTCGGTGGTTGCTGAAACACACGGCTCCATGACTCCTCCATTTCCTTTGCTTCAACAGCCGGTAGGACAAAGGTACCTTTTCCCTCAGGGGTGATCAGCCTGTCCACGGGACCGTTGTTCAGCGACCACACGGACCACCCTGCTCACAGCGCCATTCTGTTGTGGAAGTTTTCCATTAAATAAAGCCTGCAGATGAGCGGTGAGCGGTAGCTAACATTCTTTAATCAAAACACAAAGAACAGACAACCAAGCTTGTGGAGAGCCTGCATGACCGCGGGGCAGGGTCAGCAGAGTCTCCCTGAGCCTAGCATGGCTCTCAGTTAAATACCTTCTCCAGGAACAAAAGGCAGTACACAGCTGTTTCACACCTTAAGGTTCACACTCCCTTGCTACCTCCCAGAGTCCTCGAAGAGACAAAAGACTCTTCCTGTGGAGTGGTCTGCTTCCCCCCAACTTCCTTCTTACAGTATGGGTGTCAGACATGTTAAAATCCAGTGGCACCAAGGCATTATACAATAAAATAATGTGATTAGTACATAAGTGAAAGAAATTCCTTTACACTCCTCTTCGGGCTGTGCCCGGCCGGGCCCCATGGACTAAGGCCCGGCCACCAGACGCTCGCCCTCGGGCACCCTCCCCGGGCCTGGCTCCAGGGCGGGGCCCCGGTAACCCCATCCCGGGCAGGGTAAACTGTTCCTCGATATTCTCTTCATAAGGGTCTTCTGAATCGCTCTTTGTCTGGTCCCTCACCCAAGACCAATTTGCCATGGGAGACCCTACCAGGGGGCAAAAGCCCCCAGACAACATAGCCCCTGGGATCCCTGGGACACACTAGTAAAATCCTGACTTGTCAAACTACCACATCCCGACTCGTCCATAGGATTGCAAGATGGAGAAGTGTGATTTGTCACTCCAGAAAACACATCTCCACCGCTCTAGAGTCCAGGTGGCATCCTATCATGATACCTCTTTCACAAATATTTGTAGAAGCAGTCCTCAGGGCATTATTTTATACACCTGTGACCATGGAAGTGATTTTAATTCAGTGATCGGGAACAGTGAATGAATATTTTTTGGCAATATAATGGGACCTGGGATCTACAGCCAGAAACAGTAGAAAGAAAACACCATAAAACACACAATTTATATGCCACTGATCACATCATATACAACAAAAATTAATGTTGGAGTTGTAACATTAGCTTCATGCATGCAAACATGACAATTATGCAAGCATTAGATTAATAAAAATACCGGGGGGGGGGTGTTCCATTCTTGTGAGCGCTGGCTAACAGAAACAAATTATAAAAAATGTGAATTTGTAATGAAAACAATAACATGCCTTGTAAGCAAAAGACAAACTGAATGGAGTTTTTGCCTTCAGCCTACTTACTTTGTCTTTGAGTTTGTGTAACTTGGCTAAATGTAAGCCAGTTGGACAATTGTTTGGCAGAAGCAAAACCAAGCAAACCATTTTGCTAAAAACAAACCAGCTATAGTAAAAGGTTTAGTGGTCCTGGTATAACACGCACAGTCATGTACATTTTCTTAAAATGTTGTTTTTTCTTTATTTCTGTTATTTCTTTATTTTACTATAAGATATACATCAAGATGCAAGTATGACTGTTTATTTATGGAGCCAAAGGAAGTAGTTAATTAAACTGTCAGTTTCTTTCTATTAAAAACTGATATACTGGCTCTAGGTCTTGTTGGAAAGCTGAGAAATAAAACTGCAGTTAATCATTCACTAAGTAGTGTGTTCACAATCTGTCTTTCTACACATTGACTTATCCTACAGATAAGGCTTTTATAAATGTTGTTGTGTCACATTTAATGTGGCTATGTTAAAAACATTTTAGAATGTTTCTTAAGACCCTAAAACACTCAACGCACTTTATATTGTAACCCTAACCCTACATTAATACAAGGAAAACAGAGAAAAGCCCAACAGTCATATGACCCCTTTTGAGCAGGCGCTTTGGTGACAATGGGAAGTAAGAGAGCTCTTTTAACAGGAGAAAACTTCCAGCAGAACGAGGCTCAGGGATAGGTGGCCATCTGCTGCAACTGGTTGGGGTAAGGGAATGCTGATATCATTTTTTCCAATAGTGGCTTGCATGGGTAAGGGATGCATAAAGAGCAGGCAGAAGTGCAGCGGAAGCACCTGGTGGAGCTGCAGGCACAGACCAGGTCTTGGACAACCTTGTCGCTTGGTCTGGCTCCCCACTGGTGCCGCAACTCCCCCTGGTGACGCTGCATCGGAGCCTCCAGCCTTCCTGGAAGTGTTTCAGGCACCGAGGAGGCATGCCGGTGGCCAGCCGAGGAATGGGCTCTCCGGCTGCTCCTGCTGCTGTCCGGGGAAGCCCCAGGTAGCGGCTCTTAGCCTTCCCGCGACGGCTAGGGCGTCCTTCCCCAATGTCTGGAGAGCCATTCTGGATCAGCTGGGGCTCTCCTCCAAGGATCATCAGTGCCGCTTTCTGGAGGGACAGATGGGACCAGAGGACCGGCCCTTCACTTTCGGAAGGGGGCTGCACAACACCGCGGCAAGGTGGCTGCAGCCTGCCCCCACACCAGGTGAGGTGCGGCTGCTGAACATGGTGGTGCTGGAGCAGCTCGGGGAGGGGCTCAGGGCTGGGACAACGGAGTGGGTCTGCTGTTGCTGGCTGGCGAGCCTCAAGGCTGCATGGACGCTGGCCAAGGACCACCTGGCAACCCAACTGGAACACCCGTGGGAACAACCATGGTCAGCAGCGAGGGACCGATTGGTCCTGGCCCCACGAAGGAGGGTCTTGGGACCGCCTCCACCAGCCCGAGGCCTTTCCTGCCTGCTTATCCCTTTTCCTTTGGGTTCTCTCTGCAGGTTCCCGCCGCTATGGACGCCATTCCCACCTCACCCGGGGCAGCGCAGATGTTGGGCAGGAGTGCTGGAGGTGTTGGCGACTAGGGCAGCGCCACTGGGACTGCCCGTTAATGGAGATGGGACACGTGTTCTGCATCACCGGCCCTCCGACGCCCTCCCCCGGTTCAGGACTTACATGATCCACCAAACCCTAGTTCGCCCGGGGGCATTGCTGGAGGCAGAGTGGGTAGAGGTGAAGTGTGTGCATGGAGACATTCATAAATATCCGTTGGTGTGCGTGGAAATGAGATATTGGGCGAAAATGCATAAACTGAAGGCTGCCGTTAGTTCTCGCCTGACACATCCCTTAATTTTGGGGAGGGATTGGCCAGGGTTCAGTAAATTAATGGGACAGTGTGTTGGGGTGCATTTGCAGCCGGTAGGGATATGCGTGGTCTGCACAGTGCTCAGCAGTGATGCAGGGTCATCCAACACTGGCCCGGGGAAGAAGGAGGAGTGGGGCCTTTCCGTGAGACCCCGCCGGTTCCACCGGTAATTCACTCCACGGAAGATTTTCCACTGGAGCAGTCTCGTGATGATACCCTACGCTCAAGCACTGATGTTTCCTCATTTTGTATTGATTAGGGACACATGGGATATGACAAAACTCTGGATAGAATAATGGCCCGATTTTACTGGGCAGATGTGTGCCCAGAGGGTCAACTGGTTAACCAGCTGGCCATTCCAAAAGCACCTTTGTGTCCGCTACCATTAATGGATATCCTATTTGAGCACATTGGCATGGACCTTATCGGGCCATTTCACCGGAGTGCACGCGGACATCGCTTTGTATTAGTTCTGGTGGATTATGCAACACAATATCCGGAAGCACTACCACTGCACACCATTTCTTCGAAGAGTGTGGTGCAGGCGCTGTTTAAGGTAATCTCTGGGGTTGGTAAAGAGATACTGACTGACCACAGCACGTTGCTCATGTCTCGTACACTAAAAGAGCTTTATGAATTTTGGGGCATTAAAATTGCATGTATCACCCTCAGACTGATGGGCTGGTGGAGCGGCAGAATAAGACTTTAAAGTCCATGATTTGGAAGTTCATTCTTGAGGATGAACGTAATTGGAATTACTGGTTATACCCCCTGGCCAGACTCAGGCAATTTTCACTGAGAGATAAATTGCTTGTGTTACCTTTTTCTAACTCAAAGTTACTAGCCAAGTGGCAAGGACCACTTGTGGTCACATGACCAGTGGGGAATGTGGACTATAAGGTGGTATGGTAGGACAGGGGTGGAGCCACACAGATATATCACCTCAACGTCTTTAAATCATGGAGAAAGGCTGAAACCACTTCTCTGGTGAGCCTGGTTAAGGAGAGAGATGAGTTGGGGCCGGACGTGCCAAATTCCATCATTCCCGCTTCCCTCCATTCTGATGACCATCTCACACAGGCCCAGGGAGCTGATGCTGCTGCATTGCAACAGCGTTTTCCAGATGTATTCTCCCCCTTACCTGGCCGTACGAATCTCATGGAGCATCAATTTGAAACACAGCCTGGCATGATGATGTGTTCATGGCCCTACAGATTACCGGAGCACAAAAGAGATGAGGTGTCAGACTTTGATGCTTATCCCATGCCCCGGGTCGACTAACTCCTGGACCGGTTAGGCACTGCATGCTTTTTTATGAAGCTGAATTTGACCAAGGGCTACTGGCTGATTCCCTTATTTGAAGAATCCAAGGGTTGTACAATTTTGTCACACTTCCATTCGGCTGGACGGTGGGGGTGTATGGCGGGGTGTGGCTGGTGGCTCGGTTGCAGGGCAGGAGTGGACTTTTTTCAAAAGTAGCAGTATTTTGAAAAAAATGCTAGACATATTGATTTTGATGCTAGGCCCTTCAAAATAAGGAAACATGCCCTCCATCCATCAGAGTGCATAGGTAAATATCAAAACATTGTTCTACCTTCAAGGTTCCTTTATTTGTGATTCACTTCTTAAAAAGATGAGTCTTTTTGATAGTAATAGGCAACGCAAAAATTCTCTCACACAGTCGGTAATTTTAATATGCCAACATATGCTGTAAAAATAAAATAAATTTAATTCCCAAATCAGTGATGATTGGCCTTTGTTGAAAAACTGATCAAAATGCTAATGGTGTTCTGTATGGGCTACTCAAGGGCAAAAGTTCAAAGAAAAGATTGGGAGGAGTCTGATAATTCCATTATGATATATATTTCTTTCTGAATGGGATGTGAAAATATCATTCAGGGCAGGTATGCATGTATTTATTTTATTTGCAGTTTTAGCAATCTCCCCAGGGCCTGAAAGGCTGCAGAGCTGCTGCTATACCACACTAAGATGCCATAGGTCAGGAGGCTTTCAATGGAGCAGTGACACCAGTAGATGATGTGGCACGTTAAGTCATAACCATGTCTGAGGTTTTAATCGGGCAAGCCTCCTGCTAGTAAGCACTGCTAGTAAATGCTAGTAACAATGTTCTAATCATGTGGACCTGATGTGCACCTATGTGTTAATTCAGGCATTTTAAGTGGTAATAAATATGGGGGTGTCCTAATTTAATCTTCACCATTAACTTGCATTTTTAAAGAATTTCCGTTTTAAACATTTAGTAATATTACTGGAATCTCCCACTAATGTTAAAATTGATATTAAATATATTTCCAAATATATTAGTAAACATACAGGATTTTTATAGGGTGTTAACATTTTTTTACATGAATGAATTTGCCCCGGAACTTGTTGACACCCTCTCTACACCTGCCCTACTGGGAGTGCAGAATTATTAGGCAAGTTGTATTTTTGAGGAATAATTTTATTATTGAACAACAACCATGTTCTCAATGAACCCAAAAAACTCATTAATATCAAAGCTGAATGTTTTTGGAAGTAGTTTTAGTTTGTTTTAGTTTTAGCTATTTTAGGGGATATCTGTGTGTGCAGGTGACTATTACTGTGCATAATTATTAGGCAACTTAACAAAAACAAATATATACCCATTTCAATTATTTATTTTACCAGTGAAACCAATATAACATCTCCACATTCACAAATATACATTTCTGACATTCAAAAACAAAACAAAAACAAATCAGCGACCAATATAGCCACCTTTCTTTGCAAGGACACTCAAAAGCCTGCCATCCATGGATTCTGTCAGTGTTTTGATCTGTTCACCATCAACATTGCGTGCAGCAGCAACCACAGCCTCCCAGACACTGTTCAGAGAGGTGTACTGTTTTCCCTCCTTGTAAATCTCACATTTGATGATGGACCACAGGTTCTCAATGGGGTTCAGATCAGGTGAACAAGGAGGCCATGTCATTAGTTTTCCTTCTTTTATACCCTTTCTTGCCAGCCACGCTGTGGAGTACTTGGACGCGTGTGATGGAGCATTGTCCTGCATGAAAATCATGTTTTTCTTGAAGGATGCAGACTTCTTCCTGTACCACTGCTTGAAGAAGGTGTCTTCCAGAAACTGGCAGTAGGACTGGGAGTTGAGCTTGACTCCATCCTCAACCCGAAAAGGCCCCACAAGCTCATCTTTGATGATACCAGCCCAAACCAGTACTCCACCTCCACCTTGCTGGCATCTGAGTCGGACTGGAGCTCTCTGCCCTTTACCAATCCAGCCACGGGCCCATCCATCTGGCCCATCAAGACTCACTCTCATTTCATCAGTCCATAAAACCTTAGAAAAATCAGTCTTGAGATATTTCTTGGCCCAATCTTGGCGTTTCAGCTTGTGTGTCTTGTTCAGTGGTGGTCGTCTTTCAGCCTTTCTTATCTTGGCCATGTCTCTGAATATTGCACACCTTGTGCTTTTGGGCACTCCAGTGGTGTTGCAGCTCTGAAATATGGCCAAACTGGTGGCAAGTGGCATCTTGGCAGCTGCATGCTTGACTTTTCTCAGTTCATGGGCAGTTATTTTGCACCTTGGTTTTTCCACACGCTTCTTGCGACCCTGTTGACTATTTTGAATGAAACGATTGATTGTTCGATGATCACGCTTCAGAAGCTTTGCAATTTTAAGACTGCTGCATCCCTCTGCAAGATATCTCACTATTTTTGACTTTTCTGAGCCTGTCAAGTCCTTCTTTTGACCCATTTTGCCAAAGGAAAGGAAGTTGCCTAATAATTATGCACACCTGATATAGGGTGTTGATGTCATTAGACCACACCCCTTCTCATTACAGAGATGCACATCACCTAATATGCTTAATTGGTAGTAGGCTTTCGAGCCTATACAGCTTGGAGTAAGACAACATGCATGAAGAGGATGATGTGGACCAAATACTCATTTGCCTATGTTATGATTTAATGTTGTCAGTGTTTTGTTTTATGTTATGTTTAAGGATTTGTTCTCGTTTCCTGTTTTATTGTGAAGGTCTGCGTCTCATGTGAGTGTGTTCAGTTTTACCTCTGTATTGTCTTGTTGATTATTCCCAGCTGTGTTCCCCACCTGTGTGTAATCTCCCTGTGTTTCCCTGTGTGTATTTAAGTCGCGTCCTCTGTCTTTGTAGTTTGGCTGGTCCGTCGGTGTATCCACCATGTCTCATCCGTGTGTTTCCCTGCTGCCAACCGTCATCTGTTTTCTGCTCGCTGTTATTCGTGTTCAGGTTTGTGTTTCTGTTCAGGGTCAGTAGTTTAGTTTTCCCAGTATAGTTTAGTTCTCCGTTTACCATTTTGTCCATCTCTTTTGTTGTGTTTGCCTTAGTGGCACCAGCCATTTTTAGCCAACCTGGTTGTCCATTTTAAGATAAAGCCTCTTCTCATCCCACAATCTGGTATTCATCTTCTTTTATGTTGCGGCTATGAGCCGGGTCGTAACAGAATTGGGGCTCGTCCGGGATCCATCTGTCTTCGCTGGAGGGTCCGAGGGACCGCTTCAGCATTCCATCTCCACTGGAGGGTCCGAGGGACCGCTTCAGCCTTCCGCCTTCGCTGGAGGGTCCGAGGGACCGCTTCAGCCTTCCGCCGTCGCTGGAGGGTCCGAGGGACCGCTTCAGCATTCCGTCTTCGCTGGAGGGTCCGAGGGACCGCTTCAGCATTCTGTCTTCGCTGGAGGGTCCGAGGGACCGCTTCAGCCTTCCGCCTTCACTGGAGGGTCCGAGGGATCGCTTCAGCATTCCGTCTCCGCTGGAGGGTCCGAGGGACCGCTTCAGCATTCCGTCGTCGTTGGAGGGTCCGAGGGACCGCTTCAGCATTCGTCTGTCTTCGCTGGAGGGTCCGAGGGACCGCTTCAGCATTTGTCTCCGCTGGAGGGTCCAAGGGGCCTGTCCAGCATTCATTCGTCTTCGCTGGAGGGTCCGAGGGACCGCTTCAGCCTTCCGTCTTCACTGGATCGTCCAAGGGGCCTGTCCAGCCTTCATTCGTTTCAGCTGGAGGGTCCGGAGGACCGCTTCAGCATTCCGTCTTCGCTGGAGGGTCTGAGGGACCGCTTCAGCCTTCCGTCTCCGCTGGAGGGTCCAAGGGGCCTGTCCAGCCTTCATTCGTCTCCGCTGGAGGGTCCGAGGGACCTGTCCAGCCTTCCGTCTCCGCTGGAGGGTTCGAGGGACCGCTTCAGCATTCTTTCACTGGAGGGTCCGAGGGACCTGTCCAGCATTCATTTTCAGCTGGAGGGTCCAAGGGGCCTGTCCAGCCTTTCCGTCTTCGCTGGAGGGTCCGAGGGACCGCTTCAGCATTCTGTTTCAGCTGGAGGGTCCGAGGGGCCTGTCCAGCCTTCATTCGTCTCCGCTGGAGGGGTCCAAGGGGCCTGTCCAGCCTTCGTTCGTCTCCACTGGAGGGTCCGAGGGGCCTGTCCAGCCTTCGTCCGTCTCCGCTGGAGGTTCCGAGGGGCCTGTCCAGCCTTCGTCCGTCTCCGCTGGAGGGTCCGAGGGGCCTGTCCAGCCTTCGTCCGTCTCCGCTGGAGGGTCCGAGGGGCCTGTCCAGCCCTCGTCCGTCTTCGCTGGAGGGTCCGAGGGACCGCTTCAGCATTCCGTCTGCCTGCAGAATAGCGGCCAGTGCCTTGTGCGCTGGTCCTCCAGGACTACAGCATTCATGGCTCTCTAGGTCATGAATCAAACATTTTCATTTGGGGTTAAATGTTTGATTTTTGGGTGGGGGGAAATGTTATGATTTAATGTTGTCAGTGTTTTGTTTTATGTTATGTTTAAGGATTTGTTCTCGTTTCCTGTTTTATTGTGAAGGTCTGCGTCTCATGTGAGTGTGTTCAGTTTTACCTCTGTATCGTCTTGTTGATTATTCCCAGCTGTGTTCCCCACCTGTGTGTAATCTCCCTGTGTTTCCCTGTGTGTATTTAAGTCGCGTCCTCTGTCTTTGTAGTTTGGCTGGTCCGTCTGTGTATCCACCATGTCTCATCCGTGTGTTTCCCTGCTGCCAACCGTCATCTGTTTTCTACTCGCTGTTATTCGTGTTCAGGTTTGTGTTTCTGTTCAGGGTCAGTAGTTTAGTTTTCCCAGTATAGTTTAGTTCTCCGTTTACCATTTTGTCCATCTCTTTTGTTGTGTTTGCCTTAGTGGCACCAGCCATTTTTAGCCAACCTGGTTGTCCATTTTAAGATAAAGCCTCTTCTCATCCCACAATCTGGTATTCATCTTCTTTTATGTTGCGGCTATGAGCCGGGTCGTAACACCTAATAATTCTGCACTCCCTGTATTTATAACCAGATGCTGGTGATTCACCATTTTTCTTCTAAAATCAACAATGAATTTCTTTGTTTTATTGGTGTTTAAATTCAGGGTGTTTACTGCACACCAGCCTGTCAACCACTGCACCTCCTCCCTGTATGCTGTCTCATTTCCTCTTTTCATAAGGCCCATCACATTTGTATCATGTGCAAAATCCACTCTCACCGGCATCTTTTGTCCTGCTCTGTCTGCTCTGTTACCTGGCTCTGCTATCATTGAGTTGAGCCATGTCTCCATAAACACCATGATGCGGCAGTCTCAAAAATTCTTCTGAGCAGAAAAGGTGAGTGTTAACTTACTAATTGAAGGCCTGCATAAGTTACGTACACAGTCTTGCTATTGTTTCCTGTTTCTGCACTGCCTCTGTCGCCTCCCCACTGGACAGTAATCCACTGAGATCCTGGTAGTCTGACGATCTCATCCCAGGTCACGGTGGTCAAAAAAACAAATAGACCTTAAACTGATCTGTCTATTAGTCCCTGATGACTGTATTTTATGCTCATATAAGCATATGTGGTACTCACTAACAAGTCAAATAATATAACCATTTCACAGAATACTAAGCCAATATAGGCACTGCCATCTTGATTTTATGTTATAAACAGAAAGGAGAACATCTGATACTCTTTTAGGGTAGAGTAAAAAGTAAGAGAAACAATTAAAGAAAGTCTGAAGAAACTATGCAAACTATAAATGCATAACTGAGTACTGCAATGTGCATATGTACATATCACCTGAATGATATAACAGTGGATTATTTCAGTGTTCATCAGAGTGACAGCCTGGGGGAAGAAACTGTCTCTGTGGCGGCTGGTTTTAGCAAACAGCCCTCTGTAGCTCCTGCCTCAAGGCAGCAGTTTGAACAGATTATGTCTGGGATGTGAGGGATCTGCACAGATGTATTCTGCCCATTTCCCTTGACATGTAGAGGTTCTCGATGGAGGGAAGATCAGCACCAATGATGTGATTGTCCTGATTGTCCATTGCAGTTTGGCGCTGTCCTGCTTCCTGGCTGAGACGAACATGGCAATGATTAATAAACAGGACATACTGGATGATGGCAATGTGGAAGATGACCTGCAGCTCCACTGGCCTGAATTGCTAAAGGAAGTAAGACCTTTGCTGAGCCTTCTTCCGGAGGACCACTTCAAATCCCATGAAAAGGTGGAATTATGATCTAGGAATCTGAAGTGACCAACAGGCACTTCCTGTCTGTACGGATTTCTTAATAAAGCCTGACATTTTCTTAGCAGTCGAGAGTATAAAAATAGTAAAAGGAAAGAACAAGGGAAATCACTCTGTATATACGTAGAATCACCTAGACCTTCTAATGATTATTACTAATCTTTATATTGAATATTGAAGTCCATAAAAGTATTATACTGCTCAGTGCAGTAAAATGGAGATGGAAAATTATCAGGCACCGAAGATCAAAAAAAGACCTAGAATTCCCTTTAACAGGCTTTATTAGCATTGCATAATTTTCAGATTTACCTGCCAACAACGCATTCTTATGGTGGCACGTGTTCATCATACATGTCCTTATAAACAGCAGTTTTTAAAGGAATAAAAGTATCCTTAAGATTCTGTAGTGCATCAGAACCTTCTGACTCCGATGAACTACAGACTTCGACTTCATCGTGAGTAAATACATTGTCTGTCAACTCCACTGAAAAAGGCAGTTATGTCAATGTTCTTGATGTTTTGATATGAAACAGAGCAAAAACAGTTTGACTTACATAATATTAAATTGACATTAAAAGATACCAGACCAGATATGGGAAGGTCAAATAATATACAGTTTTGAGAAATAACACCAGACTAAAAGATAAGATCAAGAATATGGCTCTTAGAGGAAGTTGGAAAAATCAATAAATTGCTGTAGATGAAAATTATTATAGACATCACGAAAAGTTTCTCATAGGAATATTAGTTACAGTGTCCATATGTATATTAAGATCTCCCAGCAAAACAACATTAACATAGACATAAAAGGAACAGTGACCATACAGTTCCAGTGGTGGCTAAGAAGAATGACGTTAAAGCTGAAGAAGTTTGGCTGCCGTGTACTGAAATACCAGAGTCACTGGGAAACGATCAAATCCTGGGGTCCAAGCTCCATGGGAAGACTCTGACAAATTTCAGGAAATATTTTAAGTAATAAGTTTCCAACTGAGCAAGGCAGTTACAGCATAAAGGCTGACAAAAAAAAATCTCTGGGAGACAATGACAGTATAACAACCTCACTCAAACAGATGATAAGACAGTAACTTAAGTATTACAATTAATCAAATTACAATAAGTATGTGGAGAGCTGCGGCAGCCATTAGACCCAGCATTCATGCAACTGGAAATCAATAATAAAAGCTTTCTTAACAATAACTCACTATTTTTAATTTTTTTTTATTATTCATTTACATTTATAGTTAGATTTTACCGTTTAACATGCAAAAATAACTCATATCAAACAAATATTATTATTATTATTATTAGTATTATTATTATTATTATCATCATTATTATTATTATATCTCCTTGAACCATGTAAGGTGGAAAGAGTGCTGCTGAGTTCATCCAATGCTCAGATGAAGTGGAAAGAATATTTTGAGGATCTTGTCAATATCACTAACACACCTCCCCCAGACCCTTTAGCAGGGTCTGGGGGATGACTTGCCCATCACTAGGGCTGAGGTCACTGAGTTAATTACACAACTTCTTGGCAGGAGAGGCCTTGGGTAGATGAGATTCACCTAGAGTTCCCTAAGGCCCTGGTTACAGTAGGACTGTCATAGCCTGTTAGTGTAAAGTCACATAGAGATCTGGCATATTGCCTTTGAAGTGGCAGAATTGGGTGGTGGTTTCCATCTTCAAGAAGGGGGAGGGTGTGCTTGAACTACTGTGAATGCTGGACCAGCTCTTTACTCTTTCATTGTTATGAGCCATTTGTTCACTGTACAATTGTAGTGAGAGCTTGGTCTAAATTGCAATAACTTGGACTCATTCTCAGTTGGCCACTGAACTCTGCCAGAGCTGCTTTCTGTGGCCACTTCCACTGATTTTTTTTTTTTATGGAAAGAATTTCTAGGTGGTGCAAATTGGCAGAAGGCTTCCAGTTTGGTGGCCATCAGTTTCTCATCTCTAGTTTTTGCAGATGATGTGGTTCTGTTGGCTTTATCAGGTAGTGGCCTCCAGCTTCCATTGGAGCACTTTGCAGCCAAGTGTGAAGGTTTAGGAATTAGAATTAGCACCTCCAAATCTGAGGTCATGGTTCCCTCCCGAAAAAGGGTGATGAGCCCATTCCAGGTCAGGGGAAAATTGTTCCTCCAAGTGTGTTCAAGTAGCCTGAGTTCAAGTATCTTGGTTCTTGTTCACAGGTGAAAGCGCATTAACAGAAGGAGTAGGGCCACGTCTGTGGACTCTCCCAAGTCCAAAGACTGAACTTCACAACCTATCTCAACAGCACAGGTTAGGTGTCCTTTAGAGAAAGCTCATTTCTGCAATTTCTATCTCCAGCATGCATCTATTCTTTTGGTGAATATCCACAGGTTTCTCCAGAGCTCTGGGTAGTCACTTGCTTGTTGTACGGGTATGTTGTAGTGAGGAGAGAGCTGAGAGTAAATGTGAAGCTGCTGATTGCAATCTACATCCTGTAATCACTGAAAGAAACAGATACAAGCACTTGATACAAGTGACATATACAAACAACTGAAATGAGCTTTTTTCAGAGGGTAGCTGATTTCTTTATTAGAGATAGGGTGAGGAGTTCAGTCATTCATGGGGAACTAGGAGAGTAGAGTCATTACTCAACCGCATCCAAAAGAGCCAATTAAGATGTTTCATGCATGTGACTAGGTAGTGCCTCCTGGGTGAGGTGTTCCAGGCATGTCCCAACAGGAGGAGGCCCAGAGGTACCCAGAGGACACAGTAAAGAGAGATTGCATCTCTCTGCTGGCCTGTGAATGCCTTAGCGTTGGAACCAAATTGGAAGCTGTTATTTCTTCTCACAAGGATGGAGAATATATTTGTTAATCTGACAGCAGTTTGGAATATTGAAACAGGGTGCAGATAAATTCATACACTCCATGAAAGAATATCAAGTGTTCTCTAATTTGTTTTTGCTGCTTCAGTAGGAAATGTATTTTTAAGTAACAGATAGAAGGTGCAAGCATATGTTCATACCCTATAGTGTGACAGGTACAATACCTCTCAATAAAATGCATATTTGTCTTTTTTTTCCCTTTTTACAGACAAGGAAGCAGCACACTCTGCTGAGAGTGCAGTTTATCATTCTGCAAAGTCACAAAATCTGAAACTGCTTTAATCAATGTCATACAAGTCACCTGTATTGTCATAGTGATGACAATACACTTCTATTACAATACACTTTGACTACTACTTCTCTCACAGTGGCAATGATGTCAGAACCTTTAATTATTTGAATTTCTAAGAGAGTTAAAATCTGTGGCGTCTGTCTGATTACATCATTGCCTCAGTGCACACCTTCAGAAAGAAACTAGCACTACTATTTCCCCAAGCAGTGTAAGAACAGCTCTACTACAAACATTCATGTTTTAAAAATGTTTGCAAAAGGTTGCATGTAACTACAGGATGATTTCCACTAACTTCATGGAAGAAGAAATAGTCAGTCCTCATGATTCAACAGGGAGCAAATGAAGAGAAGCAAATATGGCATAGCATTTTGATCAACATAACACAAAATTGTGTGTCCAAGTGGCGAGTCCAAGCAGAGGTACTCCACAGTATGAGAATCCAGTTAAACATGGTACCGCAATTAAGAATTCCAGAGGGAGAAGACGTGATGCTGAATCACATGCAAGGTAATAAATGTAGAAGTTTAGATTTGGAACCTAACATTATAACTTGTAGATAGTTGAATGATCTGATGATCAATGAAGGAAAAGCTTTTTCTGGGCTTGGGACCAGTACCTGGAACACAGAACTATAATTTATCACATTCAGGTATGTAAAATCTTAGTTGTTCTTGCATTTGTTAAGGAAAAATGCTCCCTGGCACGAAATATCCATCCCTATTTTTGCATAAAAAGTGTTCACAAACAAACTGAGCCATTTAGAGAGGTCACATGGGTTGACGTTTTTCTAGCAATTATTCCAGAACTTTATTTATGTGCTGAGGATTGTTGGTGTCATTAATATGAAGCAGATAAATGTGAGATATATGGGATGGGTCCAAGTAGCAGTAGCTGAACGCAGGACCAGTGGGAGCTTGCTGATTGCACAAGTATTCTATGGACATTGCTCTGATAAAACCGAGAGAGAAAATGCTTAAATGACGGGGGCAAGGAGCTTACCTTAATGGTTCAACCTCAGCCCCAAGAGGTTCCTTCTCAGGTTCAGCTTCCCAACATGAGAGGGTAAAGTCTTTTATGGGGCATCAGAGAGTGTTACAATCAATATGGCTGTACTGCTTCTCCCTTTATAAGGTTCAGTGTTATGTAGAGGTGTAATTTTAATCATATTTTTAATTAAATTTTGCCTCATTGAAAATCTCTCCAGAAAATAGATAAGTGTCTATGGAACTATAAAAAAATCAAACCACAGCATAGATGTGTGTTGGCGCCTTATAAGTGAACACATGAGCTGAATTAGTGGATGTGTTATTTTGTGGATCAATATTTACTCGTCCCCTGTGTCGTCCAGAGGCTGAGAAAAGTGTAGCTGAAGGCTGTATTTTATTCAGGCGTATTCATGCATTTGCTTAATAGGAGATTACCATTTTAACTACTCCTCACAGGACCCGGTACAGCCAAAGAAGAATGACGGTACTTTCACAGAAAACATGAATTTTGTTACATAATGGAAACAAGCTACAGAGAAGCTGCCCGAAAAATTAAATGATAAAAGGTAACAGATTCTGTGAACTAACCCTGTTTGATTTAACAAACGCCGAGATTATTTTTGATTGCTCCTCTCCTGCTGCACCTGAACCAGCTCACTGATACTCCACTTCATAAAGTGGGTATGGATAGAGGAGGGATCAATCATTTGTCCTATTATAAGCAGTCACACCAATGGCAAAATGTCTGTCACAGTTGGATCTTTGAGATGATGTAAATAAATGAGTGAAGATGACGTTGAAATGAATTTAGCACTGAGCAAAATGTATTTAAAGTAACATTTTAAATGCAGTTCTGACAACTTTGGGGTGGCCGTAGCTCAAGAGGTAGAGCAGGTGATCTACTGATTGGAAGGTTGGTGGTTGAATCCCGCAGTCTACATGCCAAATGTTCTTGGGTAACATACTAACCCCAAGTTGCTCTCCAGTGCATTCACCACAGTGTGAATGTTAGTTAAAAAGCACAGAATAAAGTGCTTGTGTGCATGTTGTGTAAAGCGCTTTGAATGCTCTGGGAGAGTAGAAAAGTGCTATATCAGTCCATTGACCATTTCATGTTCACATATTGAGATACAGTCATTAAATGCAGCATGTTGAAAAGTACACTTTCTGAAATTCCGAGTCAGCATATTTTTCACTGGAAATCACTTAAATCATTCTCAGTGGGTCAACCCACTTGATTCCTCTAAAGAAATAGACTTGGTAATGGATCAGTTATGAATGTCCATTTGCAGGACGGATCTAAAATGGATCACAGATTTAAAAGGATTACGAATTCAGTCTGGATCAGGCACATATTCATTTCAGCCCGATCATTTCCCAGCTCATGACGTGACTTATTTCACATTAGTGATCTGTGTTCCTTTTTTAAAATGTCTCATCCTTCTAAATACCTATAGTGAGAAATTTTAATATGTTTGCCTTTTGTGATAAAATTTTAAATTCAAAGAAAGTTGTTTTTTAAGCTACAGTGGCTTGCAAAAGTATTCGGCCCCCTTGAAAGGGGGT
This sequence comes from Oreochromis aureus, assembly GCF_013358895.1. Classification (NCBI taxonomy): domain Eukaryota; kingdom Metazoa; phylum Chordata; class Actinopteri; order Cichliformes; family Cichlidae; genus Oreochromis; species Oreochromis aureus. Next base: position 31,493,179 of record NC_052956.1, on the reverse strand, counting down.
CATAGCCTGTTAACTAAGGTCTGAGTGCAGTCAGTTGCCCATAGACATTGCCTGATGAGTGCTAATGACTAAATAGAGTGCACCTGTGTGTAATCTAATGTCAGTACAAATACAGCTGCTCTGTGATGGCCTCAGAGGTTGTCTAAGAGAATATTGGGAGCAACAACACCATGAAGTCCAAAGAACACACCAGACAGGTCAGGGATAAAATTATTGAGAAATCTAAAGCAGGCTTAGGCTACAAAAAGATTTCCCAAGCCTTGAACATCCCACGGAGCACTGTACAAGCGATCATTCAGAAATGGAAGGAGTATGGCACAACTGTAAACCTACCAAGACAAGGCTGTCCACCTAAACTCACAGGCCGAACAAGGAGAGCGCTGATCAGAAATGCAGCCAAGAGGCCCATGGTGACTCTGCACGAGCTGCAGAGATCTACAACTCAGGTGAGGGAATCTGTCCATAGGACAACTATTAGTCGTGCACTGCACAAAGTTGGCCTTTGTGGAAGACTGGCAAGAAGAAAGCCATTGTTAACAGAAAACCATAAGAAGTCCCGTTTGCAGTTTGCCACAAGCCATGTGGGGGACACAGCAAACATGTGGAAGAAGGTGCTCTGGTCAGATGAGACCAAAATAGAACTTTTTGGCCCAAATGCAAAACGCTATGTGTGGCGGAAAACTAACACTGCACATTACACTGAACACACCATCCCCACTGTCAAATATGGTGGTGGCAGCATCATGCTCTGGGGGTGCTTCTCTTCAGCAGGGACAGGGAAGCTGGTCAGAGTTGATGGGAAGATGGATGGAGCCAAATACAGGGCAATCTTGGAAGAAAACCTCTTGGAGTCTGCAAAAGACTTGAGACTGGGGCGGAGGTTCACCTTCCAGCAGGACAACGACCCTAAACATAAAGCCAGGGCAACAATGGAATGGTTTAAAACAAAACATATCCATGTGTTAGAATGGCCCAGTCAACGTCCAGATCTAAATCCAATCGAGAATCTGTGGCAAGATCTGAAAACTGCTGTTCACAAACGCTGTCCATCTAATCTGACTGAGCTGGAGCTGTTTTGCAAAGAAGAATGGGCAAGAATTTCAGTCTCTAGATGTGCAAAGCTGGTAGAGACATACCCTAAAAGATTGGCAGCTGTAATTGCAGCAAAAGGTGGTTCTACAAAGTATTGACTCAGAGGGCTGAATAATTACGCACACCCCACTTTTCAGTTATTTGTAAAAACTGTTTGGAATCATGTATGATTTTCGTTCCACTTCTCACGTGTACACCACTTTGTATTGGTCTTTCACGTGGAATTCCAATAAAATTGATTCATGTTTGTGGCTGTAATGTGACAAAATGTGGAAAAGTTCAAGGGGGCCGAATACTTTTGCAAGACACTGTAAATGTGTAACAGTGACTGACATCAGGAACTACTACTATGAAAACTATCAGGAAGTAGTGTCCCCCTCAGGGTATAGTAGAATAATTATATTGAAAATCAAATGTAAAATTAAGATTCCAGCTTCGTCTAATGATAATTAAAGTTGGGAGGCCTAAATCATGTCAGCGGACATTATAAATACATATACAGTATATAATTTATATCAGACTTTATTCCCAAACTGATTAAAATAACTCTTTTCTTGCCTCTTGTTTTTAAAGATAAATATCAGGGTCAGCATTAACACATGCCTATTCATGTTCCTTGGTGCATTGGATTAAAATGGAGGCCCTGCTCTTTTTTTTCCTGCTGCCATTGTGAATCATAATCTCAGGGCTTCATAGATGATTCTCTACTCTTGTACGTGCTTAACTCCAAGTGAACATACAGAGAGTTGATTGAACTGTAGTAACTGTGATAACTCCCGAGCTTGTACTGGCAAACTCATTTTAATTTTGTTTTTTACACACACATTTTGCGCTTGCTTGAGTTGTGCGCTTTCCTCCATGCTGCAGCCACTGCTCTGGTCTCCAAATTTTCACACCACTTCTGGGTCCCAGCATGCTGCTTAGATAGGGAAGGATTGATTAGAGTGATGACTGCCAGTTGTGTCGGCCAGCCTCTCCTGGCACTGGCCCCTGAACCCACTGCCCCATCCCTTCTCTGCAGCTGAGCTACAAAGCACACCCCACCACATGACATAACTTAGATCTGGAGTGGGAAACTCAGAGTTTCCAGTCTCAGAGTTATTCAACACAGAATTTATATTAAGCTCAGAGTTTGTTGAACATGTTTTTTTGATATAGGACCATAAAAACATATGTGGTAGCCACCACCTTCTCTGAGTCCAGCTCTCACTATCACTGAACTGAAAGGATAGAGTATAATTTTTTTCTAAAAAAAAAAAAGAAATCCCTCATTTGGTGACGTGATTATGGTGGGGGAAAGTAGTGTCTTGCTAAATCTTCCATTTCTGTTCGGTTGGGTTGATAGCTAGTGATTGTAAAGACCGTAAGGTATGATTTACAACATTTTGGTCCTCATTATACCATTCATTGTGCCATCATGTCCTAAAAATGAGACTACTGCCATCTTGTATGAGACAACTACCAAACTGCCCCTGACAAGTTAAATCGTAAATGGACTGATTCTTATATAGCACCTTTCTGCTCTACTTGAGCACTCAACGCGCTTTATATAACATGCCTCATTCACTCATTCATTCAGGCCATTTTTTTTCTACACCTAAGTGCTTTCTATCTAACCTCCACACATATTCATACTCTGATGGATGGATCAACACAGATACATGATGAGAAAAAAAGTATCTAAAGTGCATAGAATAAAGTGCTGTATGTATGGGTGAATGCAGTTTGTATTACTGCAAACGAAATAGCACATCACTTACCACTGAAGAGAATGAATGGAGCCAAAACACATGAGCAAATGTCGCCATGGCATAAACAGAGGCGTGTCAGTCAGTTTCCTTGCACTGCAAAAAGTTACTATAGGTTACAAACTGATCGAAAAAAGTGTGTCACAATTGGATCTTGGAGATGATGTCAATATTTGAGTGAAGATGAGGCTGAAATGCCTTTAAGACCCAAAAAACAAAACATGACTATCCAGAGTTGGGACCAGGGAGCAGAGTTGCAGTTTTACACATCTTCTTTCCTCCCATTATTCTCCCAAAATCCCATCCCCTTAGAGATTGTGTCAGCTCCCAGATCACCAAAAAACAAACCAAAAATCAGCCACAAGTGATTTAAATATAAACAACTCAATAAAAAGAAGGAAGCCTTCAGGTCTGCCCGTCATGGCAGATAGGCATCCCCTCCCTTAGCCTGGTCCTGCCCAAGGTTTCTGTCTCCCGATTTCACACTGGGAGCTGGTTCCACAAAAGAGGTGCTATGAGTTTCTTTCAGATGCGGCCTGATTATTCACAATTTTGTTTTGTTTTAATTTCTATATTTAACAAGAAGCACTCCTTTTAAAAGGAGTACAATGTGTTTAATGAATTTAAAAGAGCATTTGCATTTTATATGGTTCATTTTTATCTTGGCGAGGTTGATATCCTGTTTTATTGTGAAGAGCTTTGTAAGAAAGTAAATATGGTTGTGATCGGTAGCAGGACTATGTTGTGATGGAAAGTAGGAGAAGTTATTCCAGTTCATATATAAACACTTGCACAATCAGTTTGACAGTCTTTGCTGATGCACACATTTTGGAAACTGCCTGTGAGGAACTGAGGACATTTCAGCTCAAAAGCCACCGAGCTACGCCATTTTGGAGATGTCCGTGATCACTCTGTATTCCTTCACGCATAATGGTTTCTGTACAGAACATGCACTCTGCCCTCTGGAAAAATGAGACTACAGACCCTATACATGTAGAAGCATTATTGTAAACCCAAGTCACCACTTACAACAGTCAGCGTGCTTGTGAGTAGCTTTTATTGTTGTTGTTGTTTATTCCAGACAGCTTCCCAGCTGTCTCCACACCAAACTTCACCACACGAGACCACACTCCTTCACCCTGGAACTGGAGGCAATGTAAAAAGGAAGAGCGTGATCGCTTGATGAGCTGCAGCTGGTGTGCCGGCCACCCTGGCACTGGCCCTCGAGCATGCTCCACCACCCCTTCCACACCTCCGCCACAATTATAAAAAATATGTCTAAAAGCAGTCCAAGTTTGGCATTGAAAAGACGTCAACAACAACCACATCTGGATTATAAATAGCCCATACACTAAGATTCTACAGACTCAACACTAGAAGTTCAGTAGACTTAGACAAAAAGACATTACCTGGTGTTACAAAACAACCCATTCAGTGGCCCAAAATTGTACGTCCAAAGATGACTTCTAAAAGACATCACTTCTACGTTACTTTGCGCAGTGGGAAGAGGTCATCCAGATCTTTATGTCTTCACAACAATCCTGAAGTTTAACCTATTGGAGTGTGTTATCTGGCTTCATGAATAGATAGAGCTAGGTAACTTTTGAATAGCAATGAAAATGTATTCTATGCCTTTGAATGACACTGCCAAAGGAAAGCATGTGTAATATAAAAAGAATTGTCCATATCACAGAACCCTGTGGAACTCCATAATGAGCGTGTGTGTGTGAAGAAGACTCCCCATTTACATGAAAAAATTGGAGTCTATTAGATAGATACAACATGATTCAAACCACTAAACTACAAATATAGCAATGCTAGAGCTCACAGGCAAAAGGAAAAACAGAAAGGAGGTGCAAAAAGAAGAAAAGATAAGAATAAGGAGCAAGGAATAATAAGGACAGAGCACTCTCTCTGAGCACTTGAACCACTTTACTTGCCTCCTTTACACTAGCACTTTTTTCTTGTCACTTACTCTTTCATTGTAAGTGCTTTCAATGTAATATTCACACACATTCATACTCCAGTGCACCTGAGGGCACCTTTTGGCTTAGCATCTAGCCCAGTGATGTTTGGCATGCAGACTTGAGCAGGGAATTGAATACACGATTTATTTATTTTTTTATACAGTATATCATGAGTAATTTTTCCTGTCAAATCTTGGCTTTAACTGGTTAGCAAGATATTTTCAGGCTTTATCGCCATGTTCAAAGATTTCCACACACAGACTTTTTATCGGCTGTTTCATTTCATTCCAGCTTATGTTCTTGTGGCGAGGCAGTACGGGCAGTTTCTAATGATGTAATTTTTTTGTTTTCATTTTAACAACACATGTTGGGTTTTTTGTTTTTTTGCTAACAGTAAGATATTTTGCCCAGCTTTGCTCCCTTTTTTTGGTTTCCAAGGATCACATGTTGATATTCCTGGAAGTTTATTATCTTCTAAGTACATTACCCAATAGCTTTTGAAATAATTAATGCAGTCTTGTTCTTTAACTAATGATTTATCCACTCTCCAGTTTGAAATTGGTGGTGTAACTCTTTTCTGTGTCAGAGAGATAGATACTGGTTCATGATCACTACGTGATAGGATGAATCTAAATGTCTGTGATACCCATCATAATACATCTGCTAACTAAAAAGTAGTCCTGAGAGTGGGGTTGGGTGAACAACAGGTATCACTTGATAACAAGCCTGCTTCTCACCGTCAGTTCGTCCTGCTACCCCTGGTGGCCGCCCCTGGTGGTAACTTGGCTTCCTTGTTCTGCTCCATGCTCCTTCTTCCCATATCTAAAGCTGCTTTCTGTTCTCACTTCCTACCAGATTCTCCAGTAACCTCTCTCTCCTTTGTTATAGAGCTCCCCATTCCTTTGCTCTCCATGTGCTCCCCCTGTCAAATGTTTCTCCGCCCTCTACCATTCTCGGCTCTAGGTCCCCTGTTTACGTTTTTGGTTTCTAGCCATGTGTTTGTTTCAGTTTCAGGATAAAAATTTTTCTATATGATGGACATCAATTGCTGATAGTCACTGATAATCACTGTTGCTCATTCCATATTTTGATATAAATTCTTGGAATTAAAAGAAGTTTCTGTCTTGAATAACACGTTCTAGATTTTGTTTCACTTTCTTGTCCCATGATGGAAAATTCTGTACTTTCTTTTTCTGACAAATTGTTCAACTTGTGTATTGACTCTGCTCTTGGGTCCAGTTCTTGTGTATCCATCAGTTCATGACAGTTAATATGCAGTACTTTTGGTACATTTTCAGTGTACAGTGCAGCCTCTGAATGTCTCGAATGCAAGTAATTAAACACTTTCAGCAATCAACCAAATATATTTTTGTTGAAAACAATTTAAGACTTTCTGTAAACACTTCTTCTTAATTACTCTTATATATTCATATTAGATTAACAATATGTGTTCTCAGCTTGTTAGTTGAGGCTTAGGGAGTGCGGTGGAGAGTTGTTAATGCCAATTTCATGCTGTTATCCTAAACAGTGGAACTTGTGTGAGTTACTAATTCCTATATCGCCCCAAGATCAGACTGCTGGCTTACTTGTAGTTCCTAGTAGGAGTTTTTAAAAGTAGAATGGTTGACAAAGCCTTCAGCTTTCAGGCAAATGGTTACTCTATAAAAAAAAAGCCTTCCATAGAGCTAGGATATATTACTATTCATGAAAACAGGAACAACCCACGGTTCTTTTTCAGCACTGTGACCAGGGTGACAAAGAATCAGACTGAGCAATGAATTTGCTAATTTTTACACAGATAAAAGTTTAACCATTAGAAAAAAAAGAAAAAGGAAATTACCGACAGCTTCCCTCCTGGCTTATTTCAAGTAAAACTTTACTAAGTTTTGCTATTTACTTACTCTTCCTTTCCTATCTATCTTTTTGACTCAACTTTTACATTTCTTCCACTAAACCACCAACATATCTTTTCGATCCCATTCCTATAAGACTGTTCAAAGACTTCTCACCATTAATTAATGCTTAAATTTAAAATATTAATAATTTAGCTTCTAAATCATCTGTCATAACATATTCAAAAAGTCTTGAAAAATTTCTTGTCATACATATTTCCAGAGAAATTGCTTATTTTCATGAGCTTCAGTCAGGATTTAGAGTGAATCCTTGCGCAACACGAATGAAGGTTACAAACAATCTTCAGTGGATTCATTTCTCTGGTTGGGCTGTTAGACTTTAGTGCAATTCAATAATGTTGATCACAGTATTTTACTACAGAGATCAGAACGCACCAATGGCATTATTGGAGTTGTGCTGCAATGGTTTGAATAGTATCTATCACACACAAAATTAGCAATGTATTTCCACAGGGTTCTGTTTGGACTAATACTTTTTACATTATACATGTTCCTCTTAAGCAATATTATTAAAAAATGCACACAAAAACGCATACATTTTCATTGTGCTGCAGATGATACTGTGATTTGTTTGTAAATGAGCAGCAACAGCCACTTGCACAATGAAGTCGTGACACTCTAGCAGGTTGCCAGTACTGCTGGCTCAAAGCAACTGATGTTTGACTGTTTAGAGGCGGAGCCCAAAGGAAGACAACATCCCAGTGTGATTAGATATTTTGGACAGTGCAGGTTCCCGCGTTAAACAGAGTTACACCATGGCCATAACATGAGTGTTGTTTTAAACCTTACTCATTTACAATTTGGAAAATGTTTACTGAAATAATTATCAACAGTCATTGTTTGCTGTGTAGCAGTGGCAATACTGACACTGTCACCGGATTACTGCAGTGCAGTGCATAGTCTTCAGAACTTGTCTTAGAATCTTCTAGTTTTAAAGATTTATTCAGTATTAGTCTGTTTTATAATAATACATAATATTTATGATTAACAGCACTGAGGAGAAAACAGAAAAATTGTTTCTTAGTCAACTGAGTAAACTTTATAAAATGTGAACAAATATAAAACATGGTTATGCTGCTGCCAGATGGACACTCAGTGAAACACAGCAGTACACATCTGGCTGCAGCGCTTCACTCACTGTGGGTTCAGGTTCAGGTACATGTTACAGGTTCTATGAATAGACAGTCTGTGGAGTGGACAGGAGCAGATGTGACAGGCTGTCTTTTTATAACACAATCTGCCAATGGTAAGCAACTCATTTGTCTAATAAGAAAATTTACTTCAAATTCCCTATATATATTCATAGCTAAATCACACCACAATTTATTAGTTGATTCATATTTTAGAATAATCTAATTCTACTACATAGAAACGGTGCTTATACAGAGTTTATTGTAAAATATTTGCCTTTTTATATATATTTTTTATTTTTTAATGAATGATTCAAAAGTCTCTATGACGGAGTTGATCTTGGTTACACATCAGTAACTTGCTTTCTTGAGGATGTGCAGACTTTTTCCAACAGTTTTCCAATTTAACTACATGTGATATTTCTGCTGTGCACTGGGTGTACTCATTTATCACTGGCTTCACTTTGACAGTATGTTTCATGTGTTTTCTGCAGATTGAGCAGCTTTTTGTTGACAGGTTTAAATGTCTCCATTTTGGCCAAAGATATACAGTAATTGCTAGGCCCCAATGCACACTTCACACTAGCAGCGCAACCAAAGCAGACACTCTTGTGCCTGATGGCTTCTTTGTGAATGTGGCTTCTGGGTTGGTGCATATACTGCGCCCATGAATTGAAACTATTTACTCAGATGATTTTTTTTTTTTTATCACACTACAGAAAAACTATTCCATATCCCCTCCCCTGACAAGTCCTATTTCACCTCCTGGTTATACTCTTAAAAAAATGTATCTAAATAAGTCCACACATTCCAGGTGTGGTATTTACATTGCCAATCAGTAATGTAGGCTAGATACAGTAAAATAGAACTTTTTTTTTCAATACGTATGTGTTATTGTAGGGTCTACCTTACAATATTAAAGCGCCTTGAATGTTCTTGTGACTTGGCGCTGTATCGATAACATTTAAAACTGAATTCTATATAATAGAAGTTCAACATTTAAAAAACAATAAAATTTGAATTCAGACTGATATAAAACATTTTTTAAATCATGTGAGTTTCAGTTTTCTTTTGTATGAAACTAGCTGTTAGAAGTGTCCTCCAAAGAACTACTTTTTACTTTGACTATATTTCACAGCCTTTTTTTTTCTTTTAATTAAGATTTTTTTTAACAATATCTGTACTTAACTTAAGTGTACTTTCACCACCTCTGCACAGTAGCATTTAAGAGATCTGTGTTGTTTCCTACACTTTCCTGCCTTATCCTTTTCTTGTTCAGAACCATGATCACAGTTGACTTTGATTGTAGAGAGTACAAAACAAATCATCAGTTTATTTTGTCTCATAGGCTATAATAATAATTTTTACAAGTTGAGTCTGACTTGTTAACCTGCACCATAAAAAAGCGCCAAAATCACCAGTTAAATCTGACAGTAAAAAAATCTTCAACCCTTTGTCTTTAAAATTATAAGCTATAAATGTCCCTTCCTCACTACTCTCAGAAACATAATGTCCAAAAAAAACACATTGTGTATAATTGAGTGGCCAAGAACAAAACTGCATCTTTTGCGCCCCAAGAACAGCCGCACCACTCACCACCCAAAATAACATAGCTAAAGATCAGCTCCAAAGAGATCCTTATGATTCAGTTTTCTGTTGTTTATCTGGATGTGTGATCAAGGAATAATTCTTATTCAACATTCTTTTTCAAAGAATGAAAGATGATACAGTAGAAATAAAATAGATAAAACTGAACAGATTCACGTGTAAACAGATTCATATTATGTAAATAAAAATCTGGATCATCTGCCTGTGGCTGCAGATTTGAGGCCATGCCTCTCTACACTATTCAGAAGACGATGTAATTTCCTGGAGAAGCCTCTTCCCATTGTGGAGTGCTGATCTGATTGCTTTTTCTGTGAAGCCACACAAGTGTTGCAGCTCTGAGTGAACTTATTAATCATTGCAATCTTCAGCCAAAACAGCAGGTGAGTTTGGAGATATTGAAAATGTTTGTGTGAAACAGCTACCATACTACCGTACTTAGCAAAAACATAAAATGTCAGACTGACAACTGACAAAGTCCATCATGTTGGGCAAGAGTGAATTTATACAGTTTTTTCAGAGGAAAAAATATAAAAGGTTATTATTCATTCATATTCAAAGACACTCAATCTTATTGTTGGGGTCTATTCCAGTTGGGCTGCATGGTCCTTTGCAAATCACAGTCAGTGAGAATGTTTTACTCGTGTGTAGGTTTTAATTAAAAACACTGTGTTATTAATTAGTTCCTGGTTGAATCAGATGACTGCATCTCTCTATGCGTGAATGGTCTGGAAAGATAATGTTTCTCAGGCTGCAGGGTCTAAGATGAAATCTCAAATTTCAAACACCCACATTCTTCTGAATGTGTTTATTCTACAAAGACCACTATCACAGAACATGTAATTTCTTTTAGAAACTTATTCACAGGAAAAAAAACAAAATAAATTCCATTCACAGATTTCACCCTTGATGATGTGATACAAATAAGTCAAAGTGCATGTTGTGAGTTATTTTTTGTGTTTATTTTGTTTTAAAAAGGCTGAGGGTAAAAAAGTAATGCATTTTTTACTGACACGATTGTAATTTAAAGGGTTGTCTTTAGAAATACGGCAAGAGAATGTGAACAAAACAATCAAACCAGCACAAGTGGATCTCTGGTGTTCACTTGAAACATAAAAGCATTCGCCATAGAAGCTGACCAAAGCTGACTGGACTGATTAGAAAAGAGTATGAAATCTTTTTTTATGCTCTCCTTCTTCCAGAATTTTTTGGAATGTCTTTGCTCCACACAGACTGCAGCAGAAAAAGAAATAGCCCCTTAACTCAAGTTGTTATGGAGTGGTGTTTCTTTTGAGGATGATTAATGAAGGCTTCTACCCACAAAAAACAGAAGTGTTCTTCCTCATCAGACAAGCGATGCTGATTAAGCAGCTGAAGTGTTCTCTGATTACTGGCTCACCTCTTATTCCTACTTCTTTTCTCTTGGCCCTATATAAATTGGTGTGTGTGTGTGTGTGTGTGTGTGTGTGTGTGTGTGTGTGTGTGTGTGTGTGTGTGTGTGTGTGTGTGTGCAGTGTCTGAGCTGATGTGATGAGCAGCGTTTCTTTCGGGAAGGAGGGGATCTGCAACTCCCCATGCTCCCCACCTGTCCATTAGTTCTAGATGACTAAGTCTACTTCAGCTTTCATCACTCTGATATCCACACAGAGGCCAGGCCAGGGTTTGAAGCGATCCACCAGATGGGGCATTCAACCCTCTAGCAACTGGACTCCACTGCAGTCCACTGCTAAAATACTGACATTCCATTTCAGCCTTACACATGCTGTATGGCTAAATGATGGTTTTTGAGAATTGAACTTTTATTAACTTCATCCACTAGGTCACAGGAAAAATTAGGGTTAAGTTTTATTTTACCAGCTTTTTAAATAGGCACCATTTCAAAGACTAGAAGATACTACATTTCAGTGTCTTGCATGCATTCTGTTAACCATTGCTTGTAAATTCTAAACTTATTCAGTAAACTTTAGTGCAGTTTTTTGTCAATGACCACTGATAATATTTACTAATTATTAGTAAGGTTGTAATTTACATGTATTTATCATTAACTTGCTTATTAAAATAAATTAATCAGTTGCATGTAGTTTTTTTTATTATTTATATATTAAAGGCCATGCAAAAAAAAAAAAAAAAAAAAAAAAATTAAAACATATTATTTCAGAATTTTCCGGATCCAAGCTTGTCATGTAATGCTTTGTGTTTTTGCAGAAAAGTCATCTTCAAAAAACACACGGTGAAAAAAATGAAATCAACATCATGTGATGATGACCTGGTCTTGATGTTTCTAAACAAGAAAAAAAAGAAACAGAGATTCAATGACACTTGTTGCCAAATAGTCTGACTGGTCTGGCGTATTTATTTGGGTCAGAAAAGTTAAGCTTGATACATATATGCTGTGCTCATTCATTTGCACAGTATCTCAACTTGATGCAATACGTGTGGCTAATGTAGTTTCTTTAGCAATTGTCTTTTGCAGTATAGTTTAAATTTATGAAGGCAGACAAAAGTGATTTTTTTTTTTTTTACATTTTATTTGTGTAATTTTGCTATTCAAATATTCTCTACAGTGGCACAAACTTGTGATGTAAATGGCTTTCACGTGCAAATTTCTTCTGAATTCGTAAAACCCATTGGAGCTCTTTCAATACTAAACTGTTGTGTGCCAGCATTAAATAAGTTTGATATTCTATTAGAATACACATGCCAAGAAAATATCACTTTGTAGATTGATATGGATGAATAATAGCACATAAATGAGGAATATTGTGTGTTTCCCTATTCAAAGGACAGCACAGAGCTAAGGTTTGTCAATCATTATAAAATGTCGCAAGAGAGTCAGCTTTGACAAGTCAGTACAAAATCCAAAGAGACTGAGTAGCTGAGCGGTCAGCATACACATGCATAAACTGTCACTGGAGCCTCCTGAGTGCTCTCCAAAATGTTTATACCATACACATAATTCATATTTGTTTACCTACTTATGCGCTCCTAGTGGGAAATGATGATCACTTGAAACAATATTAGCATCTCAAATATTATACCAAATTTTGCAGGGCCACTCTGGGATACAGTTTGTTGAGCAAAACAAAGAGTTGCTATTGATTGTTCTCCTGTTTGACCAAATAGCTGCTCTGCACCTGTGTCAATCACTTTATTATGGTACACATAGCTCTGTAACACATTTACCAGGCAACCTTGAGTGCGTCACTCAAAGTGCTTCATGTGACTTAATTTAAATTAGTCACTTGATCTCTCCAAAGTTATTTTGATGTGTTTTTAATAATGCAAATACATTTCTGTGATCTAAACATACATCATCTGAATTTAAATGAAATAAAATAAACTGAAACTAAAGGCTGCTGACTGATTTTTTTATCTTTCTTGACTAAAAATTACACATTGATGTATGACGGCCTAACAACATTGTCACGGTGTTTTGATTTTTGTATCATTATTATTGGTCTTTGGTTTCATCTCGGTTTATGATTGCTAGTGTTTTGGTTTCTGTTTTGCATTTCTAGCTCTCTGGTTCTTCTGTGTTTGTGATTTCTAGTTCTTAGGTTTAGTTCTGCCCTCGTGTTTATTCTCTTGTTCCCCCGGTCAGTTGTGTCTCATGTCCCTGTAACTCTGTGTTCCCTCTGTTCATTATCTGAGTCCGCGTCTGTGTGTACGTGTCATATTTCCTGTTTTATTTTGATAGTCTGTGTCCCACATCGGTGTATCTAGTTTTGTCCTCCCTCGTCTTATTATATCTGATTTGTCCCAGCTGTGTTCGTCCTGTTCCCCATCCTCACATGATCCTACCTGTGTATTTTAGTCCTCAGTGTTCCCCTGTTTGTTGTTGCGTTGTTAATGTACACAATCTCTTCGTGCTGTGTTTCTCCCTCGTGTTCCTGGCAAAATCCTAGTTCCTAGTTTCTGGTTTAGTTTTCCTAGTTTTAGATTCTTGAGTCAAGTTTAGTTTCTAGTTCATGTTCGAGGTTCTTAGTTTGCTTTAGTAAAGTTAAGTTCTTACGAAAAGAGTTCCCAGCTGTGGTTTAAGTTTATCATTCAGTTTATCATTCATTCATTGAGCATGGCTAACAAATAACATTTTTGTTTTTCCTGGACATCAAAAAGATAAGAAATAAGATTAGCATTTGGAACTGTGGTGAGAAAGCCTGAATTAGTTCTTATTTTGCCATCACCAACTTGTGGAACATTAAAAAAGTAACAGAAAAATAGTAATACCAATGTTAGTATGCCTGGCTTTCTACTCAGTACCAAAAAGGTTAAGAAGCTTTGTAAAATGGAAATAAAACAATGCAATGATTTGCAAATTTCATAAACCTGCATTCTATTCACAATAGATCATATAAAACATTTTAACTAAGCTTTATATTGATTGTAGTTAAGCTTATACAATCATTAGTGTTTACTGAAGACTTACACTAAGGAGAAACAGGGCCTTTTACCCATACAATTAGAATTGTTTTTCAACCAGAGTTGCTCTCTACTGGCCATTTAAGGCTTTTAGGCATTGGCTTGACTTTTACAGTAGTACATCCATCTTTTATACAATCTATGGTTTGAAATCTAACCTTAAACGAGAGGGTGACTGTTTTTTGAACCCAAACTGGGAGCTGGTACCACAAGGAAAAGGTCTGAAAGCTAAATTGTTTGCCTCTGAGTCTACTTTGGGAAATCTTAAGAAACATAAGTAAGCCTGTATTCTGAGAGCAAAGTGTTGGGATCATATGATACTATGAGGACTCTAAGATAGGATGGGGCCTGGTAATTTAGGACTTTGCAGTAATATTATTATACAATGTATGTATATGTTGCTCATATTTTTCCAATTTGATCTTAAACACAGGATTCAATTTTAAATCTTCTCACATCTCACATACAAAGGTGAAAAACTATTGACATAGAAATATGGAAAATAGAGACCTGTGGTCAAGAATATTACACTCTTCATGAATTAAAACTCACAACAAGAAAATGCTTTGCATCAGGACAGGTAAGTGGGCATCTACTAATCTACGGAAGATTAGTGGTTCGCTTCCTGGCTCCTCCAGCCTGCATGCCAACTAACCCCAAGTTGCTCTCCGATGCATCCATTGTAGTATGAATGTTAGCTAGGAAGCACTAAAATCTTAGAAGACAGTGCTTGTTTGAATGGGCATGTTGTATAGAGTGCTTTGAGTACTCTGGGAGAGTAGAAAAGCGCTATATAAGAACCAGCCCATTTACAAGTCCAATGTGTAAACACATCTTCCTCATTCATTATTCTTTGTCAAACCAACAAAGTGCAGCCAAATATTTTTAATTAAGCAATTGTGTGTTCCTTGAACAGCCTAGATTCAAACAGATCTAATTTAGCATGTCATGTAAACCTATTGCTTATTATCTTTTATTGTCAACAGTGGGAAGAACCTGGGCACGTGCACAAACACACGCACGCACACACACACACACACACACAGTTGTGCAAAGAAATTTGGAAAAACACCATCATCAGCACGTCCGCCGTGGCTGACGACGCAAATAGCAGCTGTGCTTGAGTTGGAGATCAGTGAAGCCAGTCTCTTTGTAGATGTATTGTCACCAGAAAAAAATTTTGCAGCTTCTTCCTCAGGCAGGCCTGTGCTACAATTACTGATGAAAGACCCCATCTGAAGATGACACTGATTTAACAAGCAGCCTCAAATGAAAAAGTGCTGTACTGAATGACAAATAGAAAAGTATTAAAGAGGTAAATCTGTCAGAGAAGGTATTTGTCCTTGAGCCCAGATACACACACTGTCTGGTGTATGCATGCGGCCGATAGTAAGAAATCTCATTGTCAAAAACAGAAAACTTTTTACACTCATACACTTATTTAAAAAAAAAATCTGACTTTAGTATTGTCTCTCTCATCAAATATATGTGCATTCAGTTTTCATTAGCACTATCACAGCTTAAAAGTCAAGCATTCACTGAAAATTCTTTCTTGTTTTAAGAAAATAGAAACACCACAGCTGGAGTGGTGTCCTAATTAATTGATGAGATGAGAAGCATAACACATGAAATACTGATTAAAAACTCCAGGCACCAAGTGCTGCCTATATGCATTTGCAGACTCTATTGTTCACAAGCAAGTTGATTCAAACCCTGACTCTAGGTTGACTGAGAAGTGTAGTATAACATGAAAGACAGTAAAATGGCTGTTAACATATTTGGAAAATTGGAAAAACGTCTTTACTACCTGCGCTGTTTACCTTATAGATTAATAAAAATACACATTCCACCATTTTAGTAAATTTGTTACAGACTCATGGATTCATGGATGGCTGAGTCGATAGATGGATGTTTGTATGGAAATTAAATACATGTTAAAGAAATTCATTTCCAAGAGAGCTTACCAAATGAGCCTCTAAGGAAAGGGTTACTCAAAAAGGTTTGTATGGAAATTTTTACCACAGGTGGAGGAGGCCAACTTCAAAAGTGTTTAATTTTTGGAGGGAACCTGGATCTGGATTTGGGGGCAGGAATTTGAGGGAAAATACTTTTATTTAGTATTTTTAAATCTACTTTTATTTATAGATTTAAAAATACTCTTGAATTGAATGTATAGTGTGGGTCCCTCTTAGACCTAAAAAAATAAAATTCTCTGTGTCAAATGTAGCTCAGTAGACAGAGGTAGGGATATAGCACTTAGTAGTAGTACAAAAGTACTATATAAGAACCACTCCATGAACCATTTACCACATTGTTTGGAGTTCCTTTTTTTAGAGTTTGTACAATTCACCACATGGACATTTTAGTTTTAAGCTGAGTTTGGGTTACATGACATAGGGACAGTTCATCAGCAAAGCTTAACCCCCTACTTAATTATTTTTCAGTTGAAATCAAATAGAGGCTGAAAAACTTCCTGAAACAAATCATTGTTCATGTAGACCTTTTCACTTGGAGACCCCCACCCCCCAAATCCCAAAACATACAGTATCTCCATCTACTTTCCCCTTTCTCTTTTTTTTCCCAACCTAAACCGCTAACTTGAGCAAAATACAAAATTCACAATTTCTTTTCTATTGTCAAATGTCAGTTTCAAGTCCTAAATTCCTCTCACCTCTCAGACACAGGTGTCAAGAGAGGTGGGTTGCATCAATCATGACAACTCCAACTTCAAATCCGTACAGTGGCTCTGCTCCCGTGACAAACTCTGTTCTCAACACCTAGTGGGAAAAAACACATCAGTCGAACTGGCAAGCAACACACATGCAAAGTTTTCACCAGCTAACTGGGGCTGACAAGTGAACTCAACAATCCAGCGTCGACTGAAGCTCAGCCATACAGTTAAATAGAGAGGCTGGTAACAAAAGTATCAGCTGCAACTTGGTGATGGCTGATGAGCGGCAGGTGTGGCTGCCTCCAGCACGGGAACTCTCCTCGGCCTGATGACATTTCTAAACCAGTCCTTCCGGAAACACATACACACGTCCCAACAACTATACAGATAAACAGGGAAACAGAGGACTGGGAGAGGAGCCAAGACAAAACACATGACAGCAGAGTATGCCTACATGCAGTTCAGGAGGCCAACCATGGTTCCAGCAGTGGCAGCAAAACAGTTCAGGCAGCCAACCAAGCGGGAGGCGACAACGGCGAAACACTTCTGGTGGCCGACCGCGGATCCGGGGGCCATGCAGGCTGTGACTTGGCAGGACGTTGACTTGCAGGCCAATCAGGATGTGGACATACAGGGCATGGCCTGGCCAAATGTGGACGCACAGGCCTTGCCAATCGTGCTGGAAGTAGCTTGGCAGGATTTAGACATGCAGGCCCCAACGGCACGCAGACCTCTGGCTTGGACAGAGCAGGACCTGACGGTGCACAGACCTTTAGTGTGTCAGCGTAGCAGGTCCAGACACCGCACTGACCTTCAGCTCGGGTTGAGCAGGTCCTACTGGCGCGCTTACCTCCCACTTGGACTGAGTCAGTCTCACCGGCAGGCTGAACTCAGACTCAGCCTGTTACGTAGCAGGACCTGACGGTGGTGGTGAAGCCCCAGGCTGTTGAGCAAGTATTTGATCTGGTGGTTGACCAAGTGGTTGATCTGGCGAATGGGCTCTCCTAAGCCTCCAGCAGGAACAGGCACAGAGTCAGCAAGTGCAGAGACCTCTGGCTGAGGCGACGCAGGATGGTGGACTGGCTCCCCTGAGCCTCCAGCTGACGTGGCTGGATGCTGGATGAGCTCTCCTGAGCCTCCAGCTGATTTGGCTGGATGTTGGACGAGCTCTCCAGAGCCTCCAGCTGATATGGCTGAATGCTGCCTAGATTCAGGGTCCACCGGGGGTCCAGAATAAACTTAGCCCTTGTGCTTAATCTTTGGAGAGGCCCCGGTCAGAGTTTCAGTCTCTGGGAAGACCACACCAACGTCTCTGAAACTATATTCTCTGCCACAGACAGACACAAACCAGTATCAAATCTCTCAGTCTCAAAATCAGGAAATTCAGGAACACAAACCACATTTGAGTGAGCAGAGGAATAATATTTTACCTTAAAGCAAGGCGACTCAGCACCATAATCAGTCTCAGAATTAGCTGCCCGAGTCATACAAACAGAGTCTGCAACTTCATAAATCGTCTGTGAACAAATTTCCTCTGTAGTTAGCTCCGGAGGCTAAGCGTCCGCACCCCCCAGAGGTACTCCAGACCGTGTTGCTGGTGAGAAGCGCTGGTGACATAGTCGCCGTTTCCTCTTGGCAAGTTGATGTAAAAGGTTGTACCTGTAACATGTGACACAAGGTTCAGTAAACAAGAAGCAACTATATTCCCTGTGTGTGGATCATTGATTCCTACTTTTGTTTTTTTGAAGATGCAACACTTATATTCAGATTTATTTGTTTGATCAGAGTAAAAGCCCCAATACTAGATGTAAGCCTGTGTATCAAAGCATTTGAAGGAATTTTAGGCTTTATCTTTTAGTAACACTGAAATTCCTTTGTTAATTTGTCACTTTTTGAAGAAAGAAGGGAGAAAGCATTTATTTTTGTAGACAAGCATAAATACATGCTACGCAAAAGGAGAACTAGTTTTAAGAACTAGCATTGCTTTTTTTCCATCTAATGACAAAATTTTCACCCCTGAGACATTTATGGAAAAAGACAGAATTTCTTTACACTCTTTATCTATGACATGAAACATGACTGTTTAACTGTTCAGCTACTTGGCTGCCAAGCACTCCTTTAATTTATTGTAGTTACACACTGAAAAGCTGGTGCATGAGACATAAACAGCCCCCAAGGAATAGAAACCCATATAACTACTTGTACCTCATGCTGCTCCGTGGTAAAGCCTTACCCACTGTGCTAAGAGTTTCATTCAACAGCAGCCATAACCTCCAGCTGACCCTGCTCTCTCACTTTCTCTCTCTCGCCACCTACTCTTCCAACACACTGCATGTGCATGACTTCTTGCATCCCAGTCTCAGAGAATGACTGAAGTATGATGAATCATTGCCTTGCTGAGAAATTGAGATGTATCTTCACTTGTGTGGGCAGAGAGGGGAAAGAAAAACAGTAAACCTCAGCAACGGAATTTTATTTCTGCTTTTAAGAAAGAATTCCTATAACATTTGTCTGTCACTGGAAATACCAATCTGTTCTGATTTCTAGGGTGTCAGATAAGACTGTTTTGTCACATACAAATAGTTCTGAGGGGTTGCATAGCACAAAAAAGTACAATTTCAAATAGGAGCAACATGTTTTGCTAGTGGAGTCAGTTCTCCTTTTTTATTTCATTGCAAATGTCACTGGTAAATAAAAAATAAATAAATAGAAAGTACACTGGTATAAATAAGCTTCCCTTCTCAATATGAGTCAACTTCAAGTCAAAGGAAGTTAGTATGTGCTAAGAGGCAACAGTCTCTACAAAAAGGATGCCAGGTAAAATAGCCACACATCAAATTCAGATGTTTTTTTTCTGGATAAGGGTCAATATCAAACTGCAAGAATTTCTTTTATGCAAAAAAACAAACAAAAAAAACATTTTATGGATGCACTTACCTCAACTATGACCCTCTAACTTGATTTAATCAAACACCTAATATGCTGTTCCATAAACATAAGTGATTAAAAAATAATATTCTGGTGCACATAAATTAAGTCAATTTTTTAACATTACAGTAAACTTCCAAATATGAATTCACTGAATTACGCTGGCAAATGCTGTATTATTATAAACATTTAAACCAGAATAAATGCTTGGTTGACTGTCCACCCTACATATTCCACACATTAGATGGCAGCACACTAATTGCAATTGTTTTTTATTTTTTGCCTGTCCTGTCCTTTCCCAAGCGGATCGTTATGGCTTTTACCATACAGGTCCACTTGATTGTCATAGTTTGTTCGATCTTTATTATTTATTTATTTTTTTACTTTTAAATTATTACAATCGAAACGGACAGGACCGGCAGATAGGAAAGAGAAAGACGAAGGAAAGAGAAGTTGGGAAGAGGCTCAACAGAAGGAGACGGAAAGAAAAACAGAGGAGAAAAGAGACAGAGACAAAATCACCTGCTGGAAAAGAAAAAAAATCAAGCAGAAAGAGAACAACACAATAGGAAAACCGCAGCAACAACCAACATAAGCATAAGTAACAGTAAATAATAAGTATTGAATGCTACTGAGCAGAAAGCAGTACTAATAAGGCATGATATGTTTCGAAGCAGCAGCCAACCAAGATAGTGTGTGTCTGTGAGTACCTGTTTGTACACACCTGTATACAAACAGGTACTCAGGTGTGAACACCCGTGTGCTTGTAAGTGTGTGTAAGCGCGCTTGTATTCACAAGGTTTCTCCATGTAAGTGTCTAATAGCAGGTGTGGGGAGCCATAGCCCTGCCCCCCAGGACATGAAGCAGGCATGGAGGAGATCCAGGCACCACACATCTAGAGGCCCCCCAGAGCATGAGAGCTCCAGAGCCCAATGAGTTAGAAGTCTAATATTAAAAGATGAAATCTCTCCAAACAATCTGAACTGCAAATGACCTCAAAGGCATGGTCCTCAGGGTGTCCTGCTGCACTAAGACCATCATACATTCACCAAATGAACTATTGGATGCCAGGTTCATGCAGTAGAACCTGATGAAATAGACTTGTTTAGTCAAGGAGGCTACTGCACAGAATTCTGATAGAGAAGCACTTCGCCTTGAAGCCAATAAGGTGGAGAGACCACATACACCCTTGCAAGGGCTGACCTGCCTGCCCATGAGAGAGTGTTGTCTTAGTGACTGGCTACCCGAGCAATTAGCTCTATAGTAGACAAACAGCTGGTCTGTTGTCCTGTGGGCCTGGGTCAAAAGAAGGTACACTATATTTGTCAAAAGTATGCACTCGCCCATCCAAATCACTGAATTCAAGTGCTCCAGTTACTCCCAAGGGTGACTGAAGAAATTTCTAATAACAAAATGGTATGGGGGCAGTTCGGAGCCACTTGGACCATCTGCAGGAGAGACTGAAGGAGAACAAAGGAAGGGAAGGTATACAGTAGATATCCAGACATTCTGTACTGATTTTTTCCTGTACCCTACCTGGGGCTGGGGTTGCTGGTAGTTCAGAGCTGGGCCCACTGCATCCCAGGGTTGCTGCTGGTTCTGGGGGGCATCTGTTTATCCACACTTCTGAGGGTGGGGTTCCACATATATATTAGATTACAATGGATGACTGAGAACCTACATAGATGATGTGGATGGATGTGTGTATCTTCTCGTGCAGTTTCTCACTACAATCAAGATTTTGCATGGCAGAGGTCTTAGATATCTGTTGAGCCCCCTTAAGTCCAAAACAACTGCTTTGGAATGAGCAAATAAGGTGTGTAGGACCCAGCTGCCTATGGCCTATCATCTCCCTGATTGCCTTCATTGCAAAGGAGAATAGAGATCTCTCCTGTAGGAAACTCCCTGTATTAAATATATGTTACCACCAAAGGGGTGCCTGACCCTATCACTGATAATTGATATAGGAACTGGAAATGATAAAAGCCTCCCAGGATAGCTCAATCCCATACCAGTGCCTAGAGACAGACTGAAGAGAGTGCTCTGGGAATCCCCTGAGACCCCAGTTACCCTGAGAGGTAGCAAGGAACAATTGTGCTTTATGAAATAGGGTTTCTGGGCCTTCTGGGGTCCTGAACCCTGATACGTAGCTTTCTGTTGGCTGTTTTTAGCCTTGTCTTGGACCCTGAGGTTGCATGGAGCCAACATTACCCAGTTGTGATGGTCTACCCTGTTGCATTACTGGGACACACTCCCCATGGCCTTGCCTTGCTAGAGCATGGCTGACATTTCCTGAGCACAACAATGGACTTCCAAAGTCTGCCATAGATTTAAGCTTGAGTCTAGGTCACACATGATAGGACCACAAGTAGTTTGAGAAAGCAGGCATGGTCTTCTCCCTGAAGCCAGGACTGAGACAGCTAGAGGTGGGCGAAAGAGTCCATCATCCTGCTGGTTGCCACTGCCTGTTCCTTCATTAGCTTCACCACGAAGGTGGAGATCTAGAGTAACTCACAGCTAGATCAGAGAGCTCCCCAAAGATGTTTAACCAGATCTTTCGAGCTGGTAAAGGGGGAAAATAGCAACTGTATTAACCAGCTGACCCTGTCATTGGATTGTGTAAGTGACATCAAGGGCCCCAGCACCAAATCCTCCAGATCAGGAAGTAGTCACATGACCGATTTGAGATGACGTAGCAGCAAGACGCAGCCTGGTTGAGTCTCCTTTTCAACTTGTGTTGAAAGTATGGATTTCAAACTATAAACCAGTTTTTACATTGTATTGATAGGCAAGTAAAACCAGAGTTACGATAAATAATTTACTCAATGCCTTATCCTGAATGGTGTCATCATGTTTTAGTTCAGGAGGAAACAGAAAAAACCTGATTTTCTAAGAACAATGGTTGTAAGAAGAAAGTTGTAAGTTTTTGTGAGCAAAAAAAAAAAAAAAAACATGACACACCATTTGCTATTGGTGGAAAATGCAGGATGTCATTCAATCAAAAAGTGATTTGGCAACATGTGGTATACGGTTGCTTAGAAAGATGGGGAAGTTGTGGGAGTAGTAGTAGTAGTGTGAACGAGAGAGACAGTGATTTTAGATGTTAACAATTTGTGACTGTGTTGTTATAGCTTGAATGTGTTAATATGCTTTTGTTTTGTAAGATTTGGCACCCTCTTGTGGCCTCAGTTTGTACTCGGGAAACTTGTTATGCCCAGCTAGTTTGGCGCAAGTGTGCAGTAGAGGTGAAACCTTTGCCCACATATGTCTATGAGTTTCGGTGGCATATTATAACCTTACTATTTGATTTGTGATGCATGTCTAATATGAGAATACTGAGTTACTATTTTAGCTTTGTACATCCATTTGTATGCTAGCGAATATATATTAACATGCGTTTGCCAACTTATTATGAGGAATAATACTAGTTCACTGAAGGTTTGTTTAATTTAGGCAACTTTGATATTTATGTTGTTGCTGTTTGTTGATCTGTTTTTGTGTTTATTTAGTTTTACAAAAAAAAAAGAAGAGAAAGGAGAGACAAAGAGGAAAATGGATAAAGAATAGATAAAAACTCAAAGTAACACGGCATTGTAAACTGCAGATGCAGACCACAGTAAAGAAGAATCTGAGGGAAAAGCATTCTCTTCTTCTCATTCTGTTTACTCTCTGTCTAACTGGATAATCTAAGTCAAGCCCACATCTAGTGAGGACAGAACAGTGACCTTTGGATTGTTTGAAATGTACAGTGTAGAGTTGTTTTTTTGGCAGCCAGGTGAGTACCCAAAAAGCCTAGTTGATGATGAGGGGCAGACAGGTGTGTGTTCAGAGAGAGTCCTGCCTGACTTTGTTCACTCACCTGCCTTGTCTCATGGAATTCCCTGCTCAAAATCCTTTGACAAGGCAGTGAGAGAAACAAAAGAAACAGGAATTACTCCTTGGCAGAAATGGAGCACAGGGAACAATAAGGAGAGCCTATTTCATCCCACCCGGTCACACCTGAGGAGGAAAACTACAGACAACCATCCAATGTTAGACCAAAAAAAAAAACAAAATTTGGAAAGCTGCTATACTGAAATGTGGGCTTGTTGATCCATACTGACACACACACACTCACAGGAGAGTCATTCACTTCTCACAAGTATAGACGAAATTTTAACAGGTTTTCCACAGGGACCACAGTGTCATTGCCAAGGTTCTATGGTACTCGTCAGTATTCAAACTTTATTTATGTTTACATTCCAATCCAATATTTGTTGTTTTTAAAAATGCTAAGTATAAGCAATAATATACTCTTTTTTGTCAGTTAATGTAGATAAAAATATACTGAAAAATAATTGCTGTCCTTAAACTATGTGACAGTCTTTTTAACAACAAATCTTTTTCAATGTTTTGAGAGATTGAAATTTTCAGTGATGTTTCTGCAGAGTGATTTTGGGAAACATCAGCTGTCAAAGGCTGACTGTAAAGGACAGACTTCCTGGATCTGTTGCAGAATTTATGAGTGAGGTTCAAAGCCTTAACACTAACTTCAAACACTAACTTCACTTTTTTGCCACACTATCGTATCTTCGTAATGGCTTTAAAAATAAAAAATTAATTATTTGGTTGCACTTTCTATTACAGCTCGGTAATAAAGTAGTAATAGTAGGGTAAGAACGTGGAAACAAGAATTTAATTATTGTAGTTATTACTACTCAGTTATCAAAGTAATAACCGTTAATATCCAAGTAATATCATGGTAGTAACTGTGGT
This sequence comes from Oreochromis aureus, assembly GCF_013358895.1. Classification (NCBI taxonomy): domain Eukaryota; kingdom Metazoa; phylum Chordata; class Actinopteri; order Cichliformes; family Cichlidae; genus Oreochromis; species Oreochromis aureus. Next base: position 31,468,950 of record NC_052956.1, on the reverse strand, counting down.
AACAGTTGAGTAATATTACACTGAAATGTATGTAATTGTATTTTATGTACTTTATTTATATAAAGACACATTAGAGACTGTGCATTAAAGGTCCAGCAGTATGTTTTTCAGCTGGGTTAGTGCTGTGCAGTGTTGCACTTTGTGTTCTATCAATCTAATATCAAGTAAACACAGGCCACTATTGCAGATACCAATAATGGTACAGATATCTTTAACCTATAAAGGCAGCTTACGTAGGGAAGAGAATGTTTCATGATTTATGAGTTGAATCATCGTCAATTTGAAATTGCAGCAATTCTTAACAAATTTTCATGACAACAAAATCTGGGCTTTTTACTTTCCACAATAATTAGTTAATACAGCAAAACACATCTTTCAGCGTTTTATGTATTTTGAAACAGATTTTTGGGAGAAATGGAATATAAATGTGCCTCCCTCTAACGGAGGGAGGGTCACCTTCTTTTCTTTAAATATGCTATAGGCTATAATGTTTCTGACATTTTTCATAGTGTATGACTGAGATATATATTTTTAATTAAATATATTTAATTTAACGCAATTCATTTGGCTATATATTAAACTTAGAGGATAGAAGCAAAGTATTGATCTTGTTGCGCTAGTATCGGTAGGATACTAATGCTAGTCACTGTACTGATACCGTCAATATTTGAATTGATCCGCCCACCTCTAGTTTGTGCATATTACATTTCAATCTGGTTAAGTCAATATTTTTATTTTTATACTTTGGAACTATCTAAAATTGAGGAAATACAGATTACCATAGCAAATGTCTTGTTTATTGCCTTACTGTTTTCAAAATGTTAAGAGTTAATGTTATAGTTAGGCTTAGGTAAAGTACAGCAGTGTATAAAATATATTTATCAATACCTGAAGTCACCATACAGTATAGAACATGAAGTATTTTAATTGTAATACATAAGTATGACACTTTTTTATGGAATTGTGTGTGGATGAAAGCGACTGTTTCTGTGCATTGTTCAGAACTTGTGGGGTTCTTAGCAGTCAGATGCAGGCTGTTTTAAATCAAGAGAATTTACTGTGGTGATCATCCCACCTAGTGCTCTACAATATTATAAGTGATCTGCAAACAGGCCATCCTGATGGCTTCTTCATCGTCACTGGGGATTGCACAGACTGGGATATTTTTAGAGAAGCTGCTGCATACACAGACACCGTGGACCTGGAGGAGTACACAACCTCAGTGACCAGCTACATCAGCAAATGCATTGAGGATGTCACTGTCTCCAAGACCGTCATCACCTGTGCAAGCCATAAACCCTGGTTCTCTGCAAACCTATGCAACCTGGTGAAAATCAGAGCCTCTGCCTTTAAGTCCAACAACAGAGAAGCTTACACTACAGCCAGAATAGACCTATCACGGGCCATCAAAGAGGCAAAGCGGGAGTATGCAGAAAAGATCAACACACACTTCACAAGTTTAAAGGACAATCGGCGAATGTGGCAGGGTATTCAAACAATCACAGGCTACAAGCCAACACCTCCGGCATGCAGCAGTGGTCCATCCTTGCCTGACAAACTGAATGACTTCTTTGTAGGTTTTGAAGCAGAGAACAAAGAGCCAGCAAGGAAGATGCCCCCAACAACCAAGTACTCTGTCTGTCCACAGCAGATCTCAGGATGACACTACGCAGAGTAAACCCGCGAAAAGCTGCAGGACCTGACAACATACCTGGCCGGGTGCTTTGGGAGTGTGCTGACTAGTTTGCAGACATCTTCATGGACATTGTTAATACATCACTGAGCTCAGCTGTGGTACCTACATGCCTCAAAACCACAATAAGTGCCAAATAATAATAATGTGTGCTGCCTCAATGACTACCGGCCGGTGGCACTTACGCCAATCATCAATGGTATTGAGGCAGATGAAAACTCAGCTTCCACATAATCTGGACATGCTACAGTTTGCTTACCACCTAAACTGCTCCAGAGATGATGCCATCTCATCTGCTCTTCACCTTTCTTTCTCCCATCTCAACAAGAAGGACACTTATGTCAGAATGCCATTTACTGACTTCAGCTCAGCATTCAACACAGCCATTCTAGGAATACTAGGAATAAACACCACTCTCTGTAATTGGATCTTGGACTTCCTAACTGACAGTCCCCAGTCTGTTTTCAAAGGAAATAAGACTTCCAAAGTCCTTAGACTGAGTACAGGCTCACCGCAGGGCTGTGTGCTTAGTTCACTGCTGTTCACCCTGCTAACACATGCCTGTACTGCACAGTACAGCTCAAATCACATCATCAAGTTTGCAGATAACACAACAGTGGTGGGTCTCATCACCAACAACGATGAGTCTGAATACAGAGAGGAGGTACAACACCTGGTGGACTGGTGTCAGAATAACAACCTGTCTCTAAATGTTCAGAAGACTAAAGAGATGGTTAACTTCAGGAAGAGCTCAACGACCCACACCCCACTGCACATCAATGAAGCTGCTGCTGAGATCGTCAACAGTATGAAGTTCCTGGGTGTGCACATATCAGATGACCTCTCCTGGAACCTGAACACCACCATCATGAAGAAAGTCCAACAACGTCTTCACTTTGTTGGGAAACTGAAGAAGGCCAGTCTCCCTCCTCCCATCATTTTACCTGGGAACCACTGAGAGTGTCCTCTGCTGCTACATCACTATCTGGTATGGGAACTGCACTTTTGCTGAAAAGAAGTCTCTGCAGCGAATAGTGAGAACAGCAGAGAGGATCATTGGAGGCCCTCTCCCAACTCTACGACAAACACATCATCCAACATGTGAACAGTATAGTGAAGGACACTTTCCACCCCTCACATGCACTGTTCTCCCTCCTTCCATCTGGCAGACGGTTTCGCAACATCAAAACTGTAATGGCCAGACACTGCAAGAGCTTTTCCCCCCCAAGCAGTCAGAGCCCGGAAATCAGACAAAGGACTGATAAACACACACTTTTACAAACACCTTACAATACTCACCAAAAGACTCAAAAACAACACAGACTTCCACAAATTGCAGTTGAGGTAGGTCAGCTGTTCACTGCTATCAGACTCCTCAGCAGCTGACCTACCTCAACTGCAATTTGCGCATCAGGACAATTTGCACATCAAGTTTTTTTGCACATTAAGCTCCTTTGTACATCCTTTTACATTGACAACTGCATACCTCACTTGTCGTCATTTACTTATTTTGTACTTATTTATTTATCTTTCAGTATTTTGTATCCTTATTTTTACCTTAATTATCCTAATATCTTGTCTTTTTTTTATCCTTATTTATCTTATTCCTTTAACCCTACCTAACTTGGCATTTGTGTATGGAAAGCAAGGGAAGAATTTCATGCTTTTTCTTCTGTACACATGACAATAAACACTTTGAATCTTGAATCAAATGCACTATAAACTGGACCTGGGAACAATATGCTTTGTCCCGCAGCAGTGCGGCAGGCGAACAGGCACGACATTCCCAGCGTGCTGAGGAGGAAAAGACGGGGGTGTCGAGCTGGGAGGGAGCGCCATTGCCCAAGAAGGAGATGTTATAGACCATCTCTTCCTTCTGTAGTCACTGGAAATGTAAGATCGCTGCCCAATAAGATGGATGAGCTCACGTCTCTAACCTGGTCACAGAAGGAGTACCAGCAATATACCATCATGATGCTAATGGAGTCCTGGCTAACACCCCTAACTTCAGACACGAGCATGACGCTACCTGGATTCCAGCTGCTGCGGGTGGACAGGAAGAGAGAGCAGTAAGAGGAAATGAGGGGGACTGGCAGTGTTTGTGAACGACAGAGACATTGAGCTGTTAGCCGTTAGCATGCGGCCGTACTACCTCCCCAGGGAATTCTCGCATGTTATCACAATAACAGCGTATGTCCTCCCCTCGGCCAACGCGGATGCAGCCGTTGACTCTCTCCACTCTGTGGTCAGCAGACTGCAAACGCAATCTCCGAGATCCCTTCTCCTAATATCAGGGGACTTCAATCATGTCTCACTGGACTCCACACTGCCCACCTTCACCCAGTATGTGACATGCCCAACCCGAGACAATAGAACATTGGACTTACTGTACGCCAACGCAGAAGAGGCATATAGTTCACCTCTCCCTCGCCTGGGCAGATCTGATCACAACCTGATGCACCTTGTCCCTGTGTATGAGCCCCAATGACTATAGAAAACATGGACGACGCGACAGCGCCCCAAAAATGAAGCCAAAACGTCTCTTTCGCCCCCTGGTGTCTGGCTGCAGTATAGGTCATAAACCCCGCCTCCTCCATGTTAGCGGATGGGACTGGGGTCAGACTAAAATAAATTAATTCTCCTCAGATAATTTTTTTCCAAAGATTCTTTCTTTTGTTTTCAATAGTTCTCATCACGCTGATTTATGTCCAAGGGGTCTCCTCTCCCATAAGTTTGATTCTAATTCCTACCGTGGTGATGTTAAATTGGGGTGAAACGTCATCATAACAGCTTTGACTGGCAGCTGCAGTCACAGAGAAACTTGCGTATCTCTGTTCGGGAATAGCAGATAGAGCGTAGGCTCTGAGAGGAGGGCCAGCATTTACGTTACGAAAACACGACGGACTGTTTTAACCTGGCAGCCTGAGGTGTTCTTCAGTAAACTGGACTACCCGACAGAAGGACCCAAGGCCCCGCTGCACTTTTTCGGTAAGTTAAACGTGTTTGTAAGCTAATCCGTAACTACCGTCCTTAGCTAGGTCCTGAGACCTAGCTAGCTAAGATGAGCACTCGGCTGTCAGGGTTCGTTTAGCTAATCTGTGCAGGTGAATGAATTTACCCTGACTAAAGAAATCAAGAGAAACGCCCCAGGCTACTCAGTCACTAATTACTGTTACTGTACTTTTATTGCAAGTATTATACTGTAAAGGCAACAGGCTGCACTCTGCTAAAGCTCCTGTGCAGAGCTGATTCTTAAATATGTGCAAACAGCGTGTTTTCAGTCTCTTGCCACATCTGTAAAGACAGTAAAACCATTTAAAAAAAAAGAAAAAAAAAGCGTGTAATTCAGTAACTCCTCATTAGGGATGGGTACCGGTGTCCGGTGCCATTCTGACATAAACGGTAGTAACCAGACCGAAAAGCAGCGCACATTTCGGTGCTTTATTTCGGTGCTTTTTTTTTCCTGAGCCAATTCTAGCCAATCATTTTACGTTTCCGAGGATAGTAGGCAGGGCCAGGTACATACGTTCTCTTAGAGGAGAGCTACAGATTAAAAACGCCCAAGGCGAAGCGATCAAAAGTCTGGCTGTACTTCACAGCAAAAGATGCAAACTCAGCAGCCTGCAACAAGTGCTTTAAGCTGATACTGTGATACTGTCAAAGGAGGTAACACCTCAAATCTGATGAAACACCTGGCGATGCATAGCGGGTTTTTTTAAAGCCGAGAAATGCGCCGTGTTTGATAGCTTGCTGCGAGACCTCACACCGTGCACATCTACTGCGGGTGTGGTGCCTGTTATCGGACCCGGAGTTAGCAACATCCCCCAAAAACCTGAAGAGGAGAGTCCATTTCTGCTACGCTGACAGGGCTAGGGGAGCCCTGTCAGCGTAGCAGAAATGATGACGGATGATGATGGCAGCAGCAGCCGTTCTTCTCTGCGTGAGTAGCTTCATGTTGTTCGTGTGTAATTAACGTTGAGTACGCTAACCACATTATTACATTAATGCATGTAAGGTGAACTAGCAAACACCGTCGTAGTTACATGCGGCTGGCTTCTTGTTTGATGGCAGATACTCCCTTCACCCTGGCCAAAATGGCTAAAATGACCAAAGAAAAAGTGGAAAACAGTTAAACATGAGAGGTTTTTGGACAAAGTTTGTGTTTTTTCCATTGTTTAAGCACTGCTTCCAGCCAAGAGTGATACCATATATGCCCTATAGCTGCAGAAAAGGCTAACATTGTTATCTTTTTACAAAAAAAACAGCTGAACATGAGAGGTTTTTGGACCAATTTTGTGTTCTCCATTCTTTAAGCACCGGTTTGAGCACCGGCACCGTTTCAAAAGTACCGGTTTGGTACCGGTATCGGATAAAACCTAAACGATACCCATCCCTACTCCTCATTAATCAGTAACTATGGATTAAAGTACTGTACTGTACTGTAATACTGAAAAAAATGTAAGAGAAGAACTTCAAATCCTGAGTGTGTGAGGACATAGAAGGATCAGCTTTATTTCAATTTTGAGGGATAAAATTTATATTTGAGTTTGATGGTACTGTTCTCTTTGTGATTACAGGAGCTGCCCTCAGATTCAGACCTCAGCACCACCCAATGACAGCAGACAGATCATCTAACATGTTCACTGCAAAATGAATTGATGAAAACAGTACAAAGGTTAAAGTACCACATGTGCTGTAGTGAAAGCTGCAGCTGTTGTATTGATAAAGTTAAAGACAAAAAATCAAAAGGATTAATCACCCATGTAACTGTGTCACTATGTATCAGCATTAACAGGACCTCAGTTTGGTGTTTCACAAAGCGGCTGATCTCAGACCTGCACAGCTTCCGTTTCAAACACTTGATGTACTCAGCTGCATGAAGAGCACATGAGATTTTCTCTAACACAATTAAATAAAACCTGATGAAGGTCAAAGGTCATCACTTGTATGTTGAACTACAAACCTGTGATCTGGAATTCTTTCACAGTTTTTTGCAGATAGTGTGTTATTTACCATAAAGTAATTCAGAGTTATTCATTCCAGAGTAACCAGAGAGGATCATATATTTTTAAATATATAACTTTCTACAGGATTGAATATAATATCTTTATGTAAAAGTCTGGAGCCTCTGGGGAGTATCCGAGTATTTATAACATTACACAAACCAAAGGTCTCCATCACAGTGTTCATGAAATGCTGGGTTTATCCATCTCCTGGGGTGGGCCTACAGAGGAGTGCTGACGATTTCCCTGTGAGGGAGCTGCTGGTGAAAATCATGAGTCCTGCTTGATCAATGAGATGAGCTTCAGTCTTCCTGGTGTTTCTAAATGTAAGGAAGAGGACTCCCTAACTACATTTATTTATATTATATTATCTGTATAGCACTTTAGAGCACACCTTTCACTTTATTAAAAGCACCTTCTCAAGCACTTTATTTAGCATTGCACTTTAAGCATGGATTTGCACACAAAAAGTTTAAATATTTATTGACTATTTATTGGATATTTTTAAAATCAGTTGGTAGCCTTGTTTCAGATCCTGCACAGCTGCTCCTCATCAAGGAATGTGCTGGTTGTCTGTCAGGAGAGAAGAATGGTGATTGAGATTGTGATTAAGGCTGACCAGTAAGGAAAACTAATGCAAGTGTGTGTGAAATCTGGGAATAAAAGTGTTGCAAATAAGTGTTTGTAAGATAATGATTACTCACCTTTCTTGCCTGTGTCCTCTTCAAGGTGTTTGGGCAAATGTTTCCCTGGGGGTCCAGACACCATTTAAAGGTTCCGGGAGAGACCATTGGTAAAGAGTGTGGTGAATCTTTTTGTGCTTGGGTTTCTGGGTTTTTATAATATTGGGTTTGGTGTAACATTAAAGTGTGAACTATTTATTAATATGAAAATGTGAAATGTATTTATGTATTCTAATTGATATATTGTATACTGTGGTGGAAGGTTGGGATTTAAGAATTTACCTGAGAGTGGAATAATGGTTTAGTCTGTGACAGCTGAACATATTTAAGGCTGCCAGTTGTCATTAGAGAGGGTGGATTGTGCTGTAAAGAAGCTCAATGAGTTAACTGTTGTAAGGAGAGCTGTATAGCAAATAAATACTTTTGTTCCACTACACTTGCCTTCGTCCATCTCACTGTGTTTCCAGCCGCTAAGGGCCGCCCTGTTACACTTAAATGATGCCTCTTTCAGTGGGTCAACAGAACTTCTGGCACAGGACAGCTGTGATGAAAGAAAGGGTAGAAGTTTCTCCAAACCTCTGGACCCAGGAAACCCAGCTTGGTCCTGATGGTCTCCCTCACTAGTTTCTCGCCAGGGTGAATGTAGCTGTTGATATTATTAAATGAAAAGAACAAATTAGACTACTGAAATGTTCTGCTGATGTTTTTAAAGTTTCCATGTTACCAGGCTGTAGAGGGCTCTGAAGATTTAAACAGTTTTAGATCCATTACACTCACAGTCTTATGTTAAAATCTCAAAGGACAGCATTATATTTTTGATATTAATAGTAACTCTGGGCCTCTGTAGAGTGTGCAGATGATCTCATCGCTGTCTAAAAATGGATAAAAAAACCCTAAGAAGTGCTGAATCATTCATTAATACAGACTATTAGAGTAACAGGTGTGTAGCATCGCTAACTGGCTAGCAACAAGCCTCCAACACAGTGCGTATGCTAGCGGCTAATCTAGCCCTTATGTCCCCCTGGGACCATTTTCAGCCACTTGCTCGTTTTAAATTCAAGCCATTTCCACTGTGTTTAGTGGAATATAGCCAAACTTGCCAAAGGATTTTT